>NC_058410.1:23226642-23502270 GCF_002201575.2 Neomonachus schauinslandi | reverse complement strand
AGAAAGAAAGAAAGAAAGAAAGAAAGAAAGAAAGAAAGAAAGAAAGAGAAAGAAAGAAAGGGAGAGAGAGAAGGGAAGGAAGAAAGAAGGAAGGAAGGGAGAGAGAAAGGAGGGAGGGAGAGAGAAGGAAAAGAGGGAGGGAGTCTGGTTGTCCCTCTGCCCCTCCCCCTACTCTTGCAAGTGCTCTCTCTCTCTCAAATAAATAAATAAAATCTTAAAAAAAAAAAACAAATAGCAAAATTAAATGTATAGTTTAAAAGGTGAGATTAAAGAAGTTTTCCTCATCTTCTCAGTAATCATCACTAAATAACAAGAGTTAGCTTTAGAAGCACAACTCCATCCTTTAGATCTTAGACAAAGCTCACAAAGCACCCTTCTCCAAAGTGGCATCCTGGGAAAGAAACCAATAGTTTCTTACTGGAACAAGAGAAACAAATACAAAGACCGGATAAGAAAAATAACTTCTCTGACCCCAGTTTGGCATGAAGGCTTGAGAGGTATGAATAAGTGGAGCTGTATGTAATATTAAATTGAAAAAAAAAAAAAACAAAAAAAACAAAACGTATCTTCATGGAGCAGTCTGCTGGTGAAATTGAAAGGGGAAAAGGCTGCATTGAAAGATACAGCACTCTGTATTCAGACACAACACTCCTGTTATTCTGGACAGCCTGACATTTAGCTCTGGCCCCACTCTATCCCCATGAATCATTTACAAATGGCTCATCTAGAGCAACTCATCATGAACAAGTAAAAATGTAAAATAACCATCATAAGGTATTTCCAAGGATATTCCAACCAAAAGGTTAAAAGGGAACATGGAAAAAACAAATAGCATATTAAGATTGCTCACTAAAAAAAAAAAAAAAATTTGCCACAAAACAGATAAAAATATTAATTGAATATACTGCTACTAATAAGTAGGGTTTAATAAAGAAATCTACATAGATCAATAGCACAAAGTATTAACACAAGAGTTTTAAAATGATGTGTCAAGACCTAAAATATGGTCAGGTTTTTTACTATTTTAAGTTGATTGAAAAGAAAGCACACCATATTGGGGTGTAAATTTCAATACACATATATAAGATCTGCCATATTGATTATGTTGTACATGTCTTGCAGGTCTTATTTTTTGTCCTTTTGAGTTGGATTGAGAGAGGTGTGTTAAATATCTTAACATTACACTGTATCTTTACATTTCATTTTGCATTTCTTGTATAGTTTCTGCCTTATAATGAATAATTGCTGTGATATTTGGTATATTCATAGGTTTTACAACTTCATTATAATTTGTAAACTTTAGCATCATTAACTACTTTTCTAGTCATATTTTTCACATTGGTACTCCTTTAGCCTTATGCATCCACCATTCCAAATATCTTGCAATTTCTTTAATGTGCCATGCTCCACATCTGGAACACTCTGCCCCAATTAGTTCACCTGGCACTTCAACTCACCCATAGAGACTTTGCTCAAGGTCACTTCCTTCCTTTTTCTCTCACTAGAGAGAGTATATAAATATCTCTGTGATGGTGTATACTAATATAAGCCAACTATTATTTAGCATTTATTCCCTCTTCAGATAATGGCTGTATGTATTATTTACCTCTGTGTCCTCAAGACCCAGCCTATAGCAAAGTCTCAATGGATATTAATGATTCTAGGTGATGTGACGAGGTTAAACTATGTATCAAGCATAAACAAAGGGCATAGGAAAAGGGGTTTAGTTCCTATGAAAAGCACAGGGCAAGATGTTACTTGACAAAAGCTAGGTGAGTTATAACCACAGCCAGATAGGCTGGCATTAGACTCAGAGAAATCAAAATATATGTTTAGTGCTTATGTAAGTGAATAATGCTTGATATTAAATAATACCTGGCACAATGTTTAAGTAAATAAAATAGAGTTTAAGAGGACTATTAGCTCCCAGGAATGTGGCATATACATGCAAAGAAGTCCATCTCAGATACTGGAATTTTGACAGGTATTAGCAGATTTCTAAGATGACTCCAAGATCCTGATCCCTGGTATACATACACCTTCTTTAAGTTATTCAATCAAATATTAATCTAGGTGGTTCTGTGAAAGGATTTTGTGGATGTAATCAGGTCCCAAGTTAGTTGACTTTAAGAAAGGTAACTAGGTTAGCATGACCTAATCATGTGAGTCTTTAAAAGGAAATGGGCTTAGGGCGCCTGGTTGACTCAGTTGGTTAAGCGGCTGCCTTTGGCTCAGGTCATGATCCTGGAATCCTGGGATCGGATCCGCATTGAGCTCCCGGCTCAGCAGAGAGCCTGCTTCTCCCTCTGACCCTCTCCCCTCTCATGCTATTTCTCTCTCACTCGCTCTCTAATAAATAAATAAATAAAATCTTAAAAAAATAAAATAAAAGGTAATGGACTCCTTTTTTACAAAAGGATATTTGAAGCGTGAGAGGGATTCAACACAGCAAAAAGTCACCATCTCTGGCTTTGAGGTTGGAGAGGAACATGTGGCAAGAGACTGAAAGCGGCCTCTCCCAGCTGAGATAGGCCTTGACTGACAACCAGCCAGGGAATAGGGGCCCCAATCCTACGACCATAAGGAGCTTAGTTCTCTAACACTTGAATGAGTTGGAAATAGGATCCTGAGCTCCAGATGTAAACACATCCTGCAGACCACTTGATCTTGGCCTTGTGAGACCCTGACCATACTTCTGACCTACAGAACTCTGAGCTAGTAAATATATAGTGTTGGTAAGTTTGTGGTACTACACTGCAACAATACTAGATAAATACAACAGGCAGCTAATTTTATATCCCAATCCCTTCCTTAATGTGTTTAGGATTATGTTGAGAGCTATAGATAGGACTTAGCTTCTAGCTTACAGATCTTTGACATTTACATCTGGACAGGTTTAGGAAGGCAGGACTAACTTTAGCAAGGCTTCTAGAGACTGAATCCTGCTACTGAGACTCTGTCCCTATGACTGAAATCCAACCTCTCAAGGTAGAAGGAGATACCTGCTACTTCCAGTGGCCTGCAACCAATCTTCTCCTATGAGTTTTGAAGCTTCACAAATTTCTTTCAAAACCCATTCTATCTTTTAGTTGCTAAATGATCTTGGGCAAGATATTTAACCTTAGCCTGTATTTCCTCATCTGTAAAATAGGGATTAGAATAACTATTTCATGAGGTTATTATGAGGATTAAATGGAATTATTCCTCTAAGCTTTAAGTGCATCCCCTAGAAGGTAGTAAACACCCATAAGCATTAGCTAATACTAATTCACTATACCAGGCAAATATCTTTCCTTCTCTAATGTTCTTTCCTGGCTTAAAAAACACAAATATGTGTATAACAGCCAGAATAAATACCCATGTGTTCGGGATATAATAAACAAAATTTTTCTTTTCAGAAATCGGTAGCAGGTGTTGCAATTAAAATACAGACAGCATATTACAAAATGTATTGATAAAATGGACACAATCCCACTCATTTAACTGTGTTCTGCTTACCTAAATCCACCTGCTGTTGAAGCCAGATAAATGTTTATTTGCATTTATATGCTAACCTTTACAGACAGACATTATTTACAAAATTTTGTTTATTATATCCCGAACACATGGGTATTTATTCTGGCTGTTATACACATATTTGTGTTTTTTAAGCCAGGATAAATACCCATGTGTTCGGGATATAATAAACAAAATTTTGTAAATAATGTCTGTCTGTAAAGGTTAGCATATAAATGCAAATAAACATTTATCTGGCTTCAACAGCAGGTGGATTTAGGTAAGCAGAACACAGTTAAATGAGTGGGATTGTGTCCATTTTATCAATACATTTTGTAATATGCTGTCTGTATTTTAATTGCAACACCTGCTACCGATTTCTGAAAAGAAAAATTTTGTTTATTTATTCTTTAATTAAATTAGGCTGATAAAAATTTCCATGTTGCTACTCATCACATATTCTACAGTTATTTATTATTTCTAGAAAACTACTCTCAGTTTAAAAAAGTTCAGTAGTAAAATGCAACTCAAAAATTCTATCAAGTATCCTACTATGCAAGGTTAGTCTAGGTGAAGATATTAAGATAAGTCATTGCCCTGCCCTAAAACTCAGGAGATACTGGGGATAGGAGATAACTTAGAAAGCTTTTGCAATAATTACTAAAAGAAGCAATAAGGAACTAAGGAAGCATGAGCTAAATTGAAAAGGGAAATAGTGAAGAGAAGATGTTGCTAAGATAAATCAAGCACTTGGAAATCAGCTAGGTGTGGAGAATGAGGAAGAATGAGAAATGAGAATGCCTTTCTTCTTTTCCTTATCCTTGGTCATTGAGTTACCAAGCCCCATCAAACCCATCCTCACCACTCTGAAATCAGAGGTAAAAGAACACAATCCTTTTAAATTAGACAGACCTGAGTTTGAGTCTCAGTTCTAACATTTGTGATCAAAATGCCTATGGGAAAACCTGTTAATTTTCTTGAGATTTTATTTTGGTGATGGTAAAATGGAGATGATAACGGTATTTCATTCTCTATCACTCATCTTGTTCAAAGCTGAAATGAAGATATGCAAAAGACCCCTTGGATTTTTAGGAAGATGGCAATGTCACTGACGGCAGTAGTTGTAAGAGGTAGGAATGCAGATTCCTGGCAAGCATTGAGAAAGACTGGGCGTTCAGATCATGGCATGTTATATTTAGGAAAACAGCAGAATGTGCAGGTGTGAATATCAAAAAGGCCATTTGAAGATATCCCTGGGACTCAGGAATACAGTCATGGCTAAACAAAGAAACAAAAACACAAAGCCAAACAGAACAAAGATTTAAGAATCAACTGTGGAGCACTGATGATTAAAACTATGAGATTATATGAGACAGTAAAAGAAGTTTAAAGAATTTGTCATAGATTTAAAACAGGAGAATAATATGACTAGTTCTTCATTCATTCACCCTTTCATTCACTTAATAATTAAAAAAATATATTGAGTATCTACTATATGCTAAATACAGAGTTAAGTCAGCCAACACAAAGATGATTACGATACATTAGGATGCATTCTTTACCCTCAAGAAGTTCATGTTTTTGTTTTTTATTTTTACATTTTTTTATTGACATGTAATATATTATTTGTTTCAGGGGTACAGGTCTGTGATTCATCAGTCTTACACAATTCACAGCGCTCACCATAGCACATACCCTCCCCAATGTCCATCACCCCATCCCTCCCATACCCCCTCCATGCCAGCAACCCTCAGTTTGTTTCATGAGATTAAGAGTCTCTAATGGTTTGTCTCCCTCTTTGGTTTCATCTTGTTTCATTTTTCCCTCCCTTCCCCTATGGTCCTCTGTCTTGTTTCTCAAATTCCTCATATCAGTGAGATCATATGATAATTGTCTTTCTCTGATTGACTTATTTGCTTAGCCTAATACCCTCTAGCTCCATCCTGTCGTTGCAAAAGGGAAGATTTCATTTTTTGATGGCTGCATAATATTCCACTGTATGTATATATACCACATCTTCTTTATGCATTCATCTGTTGATGCGCATCTAGGCTCTTTCCATAGTTTGGCTATTGTGGACATTGCTGCTATAAACATTGGGGTGCACATGCCCCTTCGGATCACTACATTTGTATCTTTGGGGTAAATACCCTGTAGTGCAATTGCTGGGTCATAGGGTAGCTCTATTTTCAACTTTCTGAGGAACCTCCATACTGTTTTCCAGAGTGGCTGCACTAGCTTGCATTCCCACCAACAGTGTAGGAGGGTTCCCCTTTCTCCACATCCCTGCCAACATCTGTTGTTTCCTGACTTGTTAATTTTAGCCATTCTGACTAGTGTGAGGTGGTATCTCATTGAGGTTTTGATTCGGATTTCCCTGATGCTGAGCAATGTTGAGCACTTTTTCATGTGTCTGTTGGCCATTTGGATGTCTTCTTAGGAATAATGTCTGTTCATGTCTTCTGCCCATTTCTTGATTGGATTATTTGTTCTTTGGGTGTTGTGTTGAGTTTGATAAGTCCTTTATAGATTTTGGATACTAGCCCTTTATCTGATATGTCATTTGCAACTATCTTCTCCCATTCTGTCGGTTGTCTTTTGGTTTTGTTGACTGTTTCCTTTGCTGTGCAAAAGCTTTTTATCTTGATGAAGTCCCAACAGTTCATTTTTGATCTTGCTTCCCTTGCCTTTGGCAAAGTTTCTAGGAAGAAATTGCTGCAGCTGACGTTGAAGAGTTTGTGGCCTGTGTTCTCCTTTAGGATTTTGATGGACTCCTGTCTCACATTGAGGTCTGTCATCCATTTTGAGTCTATTTTTGTGTGTGGTGTAAGGAAATGGTCCAGTTTCATTCTTCTGCATGTGGCTGTCCAATTTTCCCAACACCGTTTGTTCAAGAGACTGTCTTTTTTCCATTGGACATTCTTTCCTGCTTTGTTGAAGATGAGTTGAACATAGAGTTGAGGGTTCATTTCTGGGTTCTCTATTCTGTTCCATTTATCTATGTGTCTGTTTTTGTGCCAGTACCATACCGTCTTGATGATTACAGCTTTGTAATAGAGCTTAAAGTCTGGAATTGTGATGCCACCAGCTTTGCTATGCTTTTTCAACATTCCTCTGGCTATTCGGGGTCTTTTCTGGTTCCATACAAATTTTAGGATTATTTGTTCTATTTCTTTGAAAAAAGATGATGGTATTTTGATAGGGATTGCATTAAATGTGTAGATTGCTCTAGGTAGCATAGACATTTTCACAATATTTGTTCTTCCAATCCATGAGCATGGAATGTTTTTCCATTTCTTTGTGTCTTCCTCAAATTTCTTTCATAGTTTTCTGAGTACAGATTCATTTCCTCTTTGGTTAGATTTATTCCTAGGTATCTTATGGTTTTGGGCAAAACTGTAAATGGAATCAACTCCTTAATTTCTCTTTCTTCTGTCTTGTTGTTGGTGTATAGAAATGCAACTGATTTCTGTGCATTGATTTTATATCCTGCCACTTTATTGAATTCCTGTATGAGTTCTAGCAGTTTTGGGGTGGAGTCTTTTGGGTTTTCCACATAAAGTATCTTATCATCTGCAAAGAGTGAGAGTTTGACTTCTTCTTTTCAATTCAGATGCCTTTTATTTCTTTTTGTTGTCTGATTGCTGTGGCTAGGACTTCTAGGACTATGTTGAATAGTAGTGGGCATAGTGGACATCCCTGCCGTGTTCCTGACCTTAAGGGAAAAGCTCTCAGTTTTTCCCCATTGAGAATGGTATTCGCTGTGGGTTTTTCATAGATGGCTCTTACGATATTGAGGTATGTACCCTCTATCCCTATACTCTGAAGAGTTTTGATCAAGAAAGGGTGCTATACTTTGTCAAATGCTTTTTCTGCATCTACTGACAAGATTATATGTTTCTTGTTCTGTCATTAATGTATTGTATCACATTGATTGATTTGCAGATGTTGAACCAAGCTTGCAGCACAGGAATAAATCCCACTTGGTCATGGTGAATAATCCTTTTAATGTACTCTTGAATCCTATTGACTAGTATTTTGGTGAGAATTTTTGCATCCATGTTCATCAGGGATATTGGTCTGTAATTCTCCTTTTTGATGGGGTCTTTGTCTGGTTTGGGGATCAAGGTAATTCTGGCCTCATAAAATGAGTTTTGAAACTTTCCTTCCATTCTATTTTTTGGAACAGTTTCAGAAGAATAGGTATTAATTCTCCTTTAAATGTTTGGTAGAATTCCCCTGGGAAGCCATCTGGCCCTGGGCTCTTGTTTGTTGGGAGGTTTTTGATGACTGTTTCAATTTCCTTACAGGTTATGGGTCTGTTCAGGTTTTCTATTTCTTTCTGACTCAGAATTGGTAGTTTATATGTCTCTAGGAATGCATCCATTTTTTCCAGATTGTCTAATTGGCTGGCATAGAGTTGCTCATAATATGTTCTTATAATTGTTTGTATTTCTTTGGTGTTGGTTGTGATCTCTCCTCTTTCATTCATGATTTTGTTGATTTGGGTCCTTTCTCTTCTCTTTTTGATAAGTCTGGCCAGGGATTTATCAATCTTGTTAATTCTTTCAAAGAACCAGCTCCTAGTTTCATTGATCTGTTCTACTGTTCTTTTGGTTTCTATTTCATTGTCTTCTGCTCTGATCTTTATTAGTTCTCTTCTCCTGCTGGGTTTAGGCCTTATTTGCTGTTCTTTCTCCAGCTCCTTTAGATGTAGGGTTAGGTTGTGTATTTGAGAACTTTCTTGTTTCTTAAGAAAGGCTTGTTTTGCTATATACTCTCTCCTCTTAGGACCACCTTTGCTGCATCCCAAAGATTCTGAACAGTTGTGTTTTCATTTTCATTTGTTTCCATTAAGTTTTTTAATTCTTCTTTAATTTCCTGGTTGACCCATTCATTCTTTAGTAGGATGCTCTTTAGCCTCCATGTATTTGAGTTCTTTCCGACTTTCCTCTTGTGATTGAGTTCTAGTTTCAAAGCATTGTGGTCTGAAAATATGCAGGGAATGATCCCAATCCTTTGGTAGCGGTGGAGACCTGATTTATGACCTAGGATGTGATCGATTCTGGAGAATGTTCCATGGGCACTAGAGAAGAATGTGTATTCTGTTCTTTGGGATGGAATGTTCTGAATATATCTGTGAAGCCTATCGGGTCCAGTGTGTCATTTAAAGCCTTTATTTCCTTGTTGATCTTTTGCTTAGATGATCTGTCCATTTCAGTGAAGGGCGTGTTAAAGTCCCTTTATTACTGTATTATTGTCAATGTGTTTCTTTGATTTTGTTATTAATTGGCTTATATAATTGGCTGCTCCCATCTTAGGGGCATAGATATTTACAATTGTTAGATCTTCTTGTTAGATAGACCCTTTAAGTATGATATAGTATCCTTCCTCATCTCTTATTATAGTCTTTGGTATAAAACCTAATTTGTCTAGTAAAAGGATTGCCACCCCAGCTTACTTTTGATATCCATTAACATGGTAAATGGTTTTCCACCCCCTCACTTTCCATCTAGGGGTGTCTTTGGGCCTAAAATTAGTCTCTTGCAGACAGCATATCGATGGGTCTTGTTTTTTTATCCAATCTGATACCCTGTGTCTTTTGATTGGGGCATTTAGCCCATTTACATTCAGGGTAACTATTGAAAGATATGAATTTAGTGCCATTGTATGGCCTGTAAAGTGACTGTTACTGTATATTGTCTGTGTTCCTTTCTGGTCTATGTTACTTTTAGGCTCTCTCTTTGCTTAGAGGACCCCTTTCAATATTTCTTGTGGGGCTGGTTTGGTGTTCGCAAATTCTTTTAGTTTTTGTTTGTCCTGGAAGCTTTTTATCTCTCCTTCTATTTTCAATGACAGCCTAGCTGGATATAGTATTCTTGGCTGCATATTTTTCTCATTTAGTGCCCTGAATATATCATGTCAGTCCTTTCTGGTCTGCCTGGTCTCTGTGGATCGGTCGGCTCCCAATCTAATGTTTTTACCATTGTAGTTTACAAACCTCTTGTCCCAAGCTGCTTTCAGGATTTTCTCTTTGTCTCTGAGACTTGTAAGTTTTACTATTAGATGTCGGATTGTTGACCTATTTTTATTGATTTTGAGGGGGGGTTCTCTGTGCCTCCTGGATTTTGATGCCTGTTTCCTTCCCCAAATTAGGGCAGTTCTCTGCTATAATTTGCTCCATTATACCTTCTGCCCCTCTCTCACTTCTACTTCTGGGATCCCAATTATTCTAATATTGTTTCATCTTACGGTATCACTTATCACTCGAATTCTGCCCTCGTGATCCAGTAGTTGTTTATCTCTCTTTTTCTCAGTTTCTTTATTCTCCATCATTTGGTCTTCTATATTACGAATTCTCTCACCTGCCTCCTTTATCCTAGCAGTTAGAGCCTCCATTTTTGTTTGCACCTCATTAATAGCCTTTTTGATTGACTTGGTTAGATTTTAGTTCTTTTATTTCTCCAGAAAAGGATTCTCTAGTATTTTCTTTTTTTTTTTTTTAAGATTTTATTTATTTGACAGCGAGAGCACAAGCAAAGGGAGAGAGAGGGAGAAGCAGGCTCCCTGCTGAGCAAGGAGCCCGATGTGGGACTCAATCCCAAGACCCTGGGATCATGGCCTGAGCCGAAGGCAGCCACTTAACCGACTGAGCCACCCAGGCATCCTAGGATTCTCTAGTATCTTCTATGCTTTTTTCAAGCCCAGCTAGTATGATTATAATCATCAATCTGAACTCTAGTTCTGACATCTTACTAATGTCCATATTGATTAGGTCCCTGGCAGTCGGTACTGCCTCTTGTTCTTTTTTTTTTTGAGATGAGTTTTTCCATTTTGTCATTTTGTCCTGAGAAAAATAGATGAATGAGAGAAGAAAATGCTAAAGGGGTAACAACAACCTCAGAAAAATATACACTAAACAAATCAGAAGAGACCAGAAACTGGGGGAAAAGAAAGGGAAAGAAAGAAAAAAGAAAAAAAAAGAATATGATCAGACTGGTGAATAGAACAGAGCCACACACTAGATTTTGGGTGTATTTTGGTCTGTTAGTAGAAACTGCCCCCCAAAATTTTAAAGAAAGAAAAACATATATATGCAAAAAATAAGGTTAAATACAATGAAGGGATAGAATATGACTGTAAAAATGAAAATTAAAAAAGATTTTTAAAAAGGAATTGGTAAGATGTTGGTTGAAAAAGGAAAGAAGAAAAATTTAAAAAAAAGAAAAAAGAAAAAAATAAAGAAAATTTTAAAAATTAACTTTGAAAGACTAAAGAATCAGGGGGGAAAAAAGCCATGGATTCTATGTGCAGTTTTCCCTAGCACTGGAGTTCTGCCATTCTCATTGATCAGTAAACTTGGTCTTGGCTGGTGGTTCTTGCTGATCTTCTGGGGGAGGGACCTGTTGCCGTGGTTCCCAAATGTCTTTGCCAGAGGTGGAATTGCCCTGCCCTTTCTGGTTGGGGCTAAGTAATCTGCTCAGGTTTGCTCTCGGGAGCTTTTGTTCCCTGCAAGCTTTCCGTACAGCTTTGGACGACGGGAAAGAAAATGGCGGCTCCCAATCTCCGCCCCGGAGGAGCAAAGAACTTGGGGCCCCACTCCTCAGTGTGCCCCCAGAGAAAAGCAGTCAATCACTCCCGTCTCCCCGGTCTCCGGCCGCACTCCGTGCTCACCCAGCCTGTGACTGAGCGTTTCTATCTCTGGCGCACGACCCTGTGCGGAGTCTCCAAACCCAGCAGATCCCTGCGGTGCGCTCCCACGATGCTCCTCCCAGGGGAGGAAGGGGAGTCTCCCCAGATCTGCCGCTTGTTGGGTCCCTGCTGGAGGAGCAGTGGCCCGACTGTGCCGTGGATCACGGTTTATGGCAACCCCAAGCTGAGAGCCTGCACCTCAGCTCCGTCTCTGCAGCCAGCTTCCCCGCTCCGATCCCTGGGAGCTCTGCTGCACTCAGGCACCCCTGGTCTTTCTGTGACCCCAAGGGTCCTGAGACCACACTGTCCCAGCGAGGGTTCCATCCCCCGCTTAGCCACTGGAGCGACATCCCTCAGTGAAGCAGACTTATAAGATTTCCGATTTTGTGCTCTGTTGCTCTATCTCTTGCAGGCAGTGGCTGACAGAGCCTCCCTCCCACCGCCGGGGTCTATCTTCCCGAGTATCGCCTCGGATTCACATCTCCGCACATCCTACCTTCCAGAAAGTGGCCGCTTTTCTGTTCAGCAAGTTGCTGCTATTCTTTTCTTCGATCTCCTGTTGAGTTTGTAGGTGTTCTGAATGGTTTGATAACTACCGAGCTGAATTACTGGGACAAGATGAAATTTTGGTCTCCTACTCCTCCGCCATCTTGCTCCTCCAAGAAGCTCATGTTTTAAAGATAGAATTACACTTGAGCACAAATAATTTTAATTCATTAATAGGTAATAAGGCATAGAGGATCTGCTTGCTCCTGAAACTTTCTTGGGTGCAAAGGAGGTCATCAAGGAAGGTTCATAGAGTTAAGCTGATGCTTGAGGAACTGAAGACAAATTAAGTAAATAAACAAGTAAATGGCATTCATGGAAGGTGGATTAATTCCACACAGAAACACTCACATGTCTACACAGAGAAAAACAGCTCATGAGGTATCCATGAAATAGCAAATTGTATAACATGGCTGGAGTCCAGGGGTGGCAAGGAAGGAAATATGGCTGGAGTCCAGGGGTTGGGAGGTAGGGTGGGTCATGAATGGCAGATTCTTAAGGAATGCAGTTGCTTTTATTCTGTAGATGATGAACAGCTGTTAAAGAACAGAGAGTATCTAGAGAATGGTGAATGCAATTAAATTAATTCTATATTTTAAACCAAACAATTAACTTCACCTGAAATCACCATGCCAACAAATACCCTATGTGATGAAAAAGAGAAAAAGAATAGCTTATTTTGACAACTGATATAATAATATTCTGTGTTTAAAAAAGAAAATTCTACCAGTCTGTGGCATATTGCAAAAATGGCAACACAAGTGGCTACTATCAAAAATAGATGAAGGGGATTAAGAAGTACAAACTTCCAGTTATAAAATAAATAAGTCACAGGAGTGAAAAGTATAGTATAGGGAATATTCTCTCATATTTGTATGATAACAAATGGTAACTACACCTATCATGGTGAGCATTTTGTAACATATATAAATGTCAAATCACTATGCTGTACACCTGAAATTAATACACTCTTCTATGTCAACTATACTTCAGTTTAAAAAAAAAATCCATGCATTCTGAGGAACTTTTAATTTCAAAAGATAAATATGCTTGTTATCTTTACAGTGCATCTGTTAAGATCCTTACCAAGCCAGAAGCAGCACCACTTTGTGTTACTACATTTGTGTTAAACACTCAATGGTAAAAACCAACAAACAATAAATAAAGCCAAGAATTTATAGACTTTAAAAAGAGATTGAAATCTATGCTCTACCCCTTGGATATGGAATGACCTTGTTACTTTTGCACTGGCCATTCAAATGTGGACTAAACAGTTTCATGTGAATGCCACACCTGTCCCCTATGCACATATCCAGTCTCTTAGACTCCTCCTGCTACTATGTGAGCAAGTCCAAGCTGGCCTGCTAGGGGGTAAGAGACATGTGGGGCAGACATGAGCTGAAGCCATCTTTTACCAACTCTCCTCCGCTGCCCTGCTCACTAGCCACAGTCATATGAATGGGCCCAGCCACGAATGACTGCATAGATAGACCCAGCCCACATTGCTGATCCATAGAAGCAGGAGCAAAAGAAAGGATGTTATTGTAAGCCACTAGATTTTGGAGTAACTTGTTACACAGAAAAGAAAACAGAGACACAGTCTATAAATTACATGTCAGCAAATGCAACATTTTCATAAACAAATTTCATTTATTGGTCTTTCTCTAACAAACTTAAACCACACCATTTGGCAATCAATCATTCATGTTCAGTTGGTGATTCTCTTATACAATGTAGTAAAAGTAAGGTAGATTCCAGTCATTTGAAATGGTTTCATTCAAACATGGACTGGGGCTGTTTCACTTAGTCCAAGGAAAAGGTTTTGGTATAGCCAGTGAATAATATAAATAGGATTTGAGAGGGAGAATTTATCCTACTTACTAAAATAAATTGTTTTCAAGTACTTAGAATTTTCATTAACATACAGATAACAGAAAAACTAATGGACTAAGTCAAATCATCCTTATATTCACACCAGTTCATTAGCTTAGAATGTTACAATTTGTACAATAAAGCATTAGAATTGCAGATGAAAAAATATTCTGTTCCTTTCTTTGTTGATTCAAATGGATTTTCCTGTCATCTGGTATTAAATTAGTGAAATGTTCTGATATTTACCCATCAATAATTCTCCCACTGACAGGCAGTCTTGAACATATTTCACACTTAGGATGCCCTATCTCTCTGTCTCCAAAAATCTAAGTCTCTCTCCTGAGTTGTGTCTTAGCCCCTTGCATTTTTTTAAATTAAATACTCCATTGATCATCTCTAAACATCAAGTCCATGATCTGAGTGCACCATTCTGTGACCATATTCTTTCATCTAACCTAGAAAGGAAAGTATTGTGGTAATAATTATAGGCTGTGAAATCTAGACAAAGAGGAAAAGAAATATGGGAGAAAGATTTTTTAAATATTTGACCTTCTAACATCATGACCTTATAATATAGAGTGGTATTTATTGTTTTTAAAACATTCATACTTTCTTTTAATACACATTCCATCAGCAATATCTAAAAATTACTATTTTACTGCACCTTCTATTATATAAGAAATCATCATTGTTAAAACTGTCAATTATTTAAGTAGAATCTGGTACTTTATTATTTCTTTAATTTGTATTTGTTTTGTTATCAGTGAGATTGAATATATTTTTGTAGGTTTATTTGAATTTTTTCTATTCATTTCCTAGCCCTATCCTTTGAGAGTATCTTAAATAATTAGGTTTTATTTTGCTTCCAATTCTCCCATCTCTTCTATCTCTTTATCTCTTCCCCTTATCTTCTTATTTCTCACTTATATTTGCCTTTAAACATTGGGTTTATAATAGTAAATAAAAAGCAGAGTAAATAAATAAAAGTGCAGAGTTGGTAATAGTCAGAGAAAATCTACACCAGGAACGGGCAAATTTGGAAATGTTCTTCCCCTATGCTTACCCTTCAGAAGACATCCATGGTTTGGTCAAGCCCCAAGAATGGACTACTCAGTCCTCTTAAGGAAGACATTTCAAGAATCCCCATTCTGGACAACTTCAGAGAATGAGAAATGAGAAATGACTATAACCCTACCCAGACAGATGATTTAGTTGACCTGTTGGAATGTTGCTACTTCCTGAATTCTTATATATAAAGAACTGAGTGTTTCAGAATCCCAAACTTTGCCAGAAATCAAGCATCTAAAGGAAATGGTAGGAGAGAGGCCGGCCAGGCAGAAAAGCACAGAGGAAGCAGTTATTCAATTCTCCAATTAAAATTCACAGGAAGAGACATGACAAAGCAATAGTTCTCAAAGTATGGGTGCTTGAACAAACAGCAGCAGCAGAGAACTTATTAAAAATGCAATTCCTTTGGCCCTACCTCAGAGCTACTTAATCAGAAGCTCTAGATAAGACCTGAAATCTGTGTCAACAAGTCCTTCAGGTGATTCTGAAGCACACTCAAGTTTAAAGACTATTCGTCTTGATAACTATGTGCTTACCTGCATAAATAAATAAATAACATCTTCTTTCCAAATTGTCCCAGTTTGTCTTGTCTCTCTTGGTACGCAGTGCTTTCATGCTCACCACCATTATATGACAGTGAATTTAAAGTTTCCCAGGGTGGGAGTAATCTAAAATTACCTTTTAAGACAGAAACACACTCCTGCCTAGAAACCTTCCTTCCTTCCTTCCTTCCTTCCTTCCTTCCTTCCTTCCTTCCTTCCTTCCTTCCTTTGCTCATTCATGCTTGCCCTGCATGCCAGGGTACTTGCCTTTGACTGGGATACATATAAAAGTTAGCCAACAGATATGGACCATGCCCTCACAGTAACTAAAGTCTAGAAAGGATGATTGATGTGCGTTATAAAGTCACACATTCTAAACTATAGTAAGTATCATGATGGAGAAGTAAGAAAGGGGATGTAATCTCTAAATTCAGGGAAATGTTCCCCAAGTCAGTAGCAAGCATAGTATCAAGACTGTCCTCTAGATGTTTGTCCATCTCTTTAAAGGATAAAAAGAAACACTTCTGGGAAATTTGAAGGGTGGTAAGAAGGGGAAAAAAATATTTTCTTTCTCTTCCTTCAGATGATGTAAACATAGGAAGGGGAAAAAATGTTTCCTTTATGGTAGTACTGATTATTTCTATCTTTCCTGATTACTTTCAGGATTAGTATTATGTAAAAGGTGCCAACAACCCATCCCTTTTGAATGAAAAGGTAAATATGTGTTACATCAACAACCTCCATTTATTATAAAGATGAAGGTGTAAACTGGGTTTTCAACTGAGGGGAGGTGGGTCAGTTCTTATCAGCAGATATGACATCCAGATATGATATGCAGATATGATCTGCAGCACATGATATGATAAGAATTGGGTCTGTCCATCAAAGCTAAATTCAAATAATTGAGCATATTCCAGTATCCAAGTAGTCAAAACAATACTTTGTCACTCAATCCAAGGAACTTGAAAAGAAAAAGAAAGAAATTTTGGTTAACAGCCACTGCAATAAGTAAAAGTGGTCAGCATTGATGAACTCTAAAAAAGCAGATCAAAGGAAAAGGAGCCCCAAATTATTTCATAACAAGTCAATAGAACAAAATCACATTATGATACTCAGTTCTTGCAGTCAGTTGAGGTGGAGGAACAAGTCAAGGTTAGAGTGGTTAGAAATATCAAAACATCTATAGAGGAAGATCAACTTGAAGGTAAGAAAAATGCTTTCTATTTTTTTGGATAAATATAATGTGTAGAGTTGTTGAATCACTAGATTGCACACCTGAAACTAATATAACACTATATATTAACTACACTGGAATTAAATTATAAAACCATTAAAACACATACACACACAAAGAAAATATTTTCTACTGACCAAGATAACATCATTACGGTTTCTACAAAGGAGAGATTCTTCTATGACCAGAGGGAAAAGAGTACCATCACTCTCCCTGGAAAATGTCAATGTAGGGGTACCTGGGTGGCTCAGTTGGTTAAGTGTCTGCCTTCAGCTCTGGTCATGACCCCAGGGTCCTGGGATCGAGTCCCATGCCAGGCTCCCTACTTGGTGGAGGGCCTTTCTCCCTCTCCCTCTGCTGCTCCCCCCTGCTTGTGCACTCTCTCTCTCTGTCAAATAAATAAATAAAATCTTTAAAAAAACAAAAGTCGATGTAAAGTTGGGCTAATCTTATGAGTAGGCAAAATAGAGTGTGACCTCTGCAGTGAGATATATTTTTATATTTGTTCTATGGCTATCCTTTTATTGCATTTTCTTACCTCCAATGTTTTCATTTAATCTTTAAAAAGCTAGTGCATTTTACATGTTTCCAAAACAAAGAAATGTAAAGAAACGTATGGATGAAGAAAATCTCCTTCTGGGCACCTGGGTGGCTCAGTTGGTTAAGCGACTGCCTTCGGCTCAGGTCATGATCCTGGAGTCCCGGGATCGAGTCCCGCATCGGGCTCCCTGCTCGGCAGGGAGTCTGCTTCTCCCTCTGACCCTCCTCCCTCTCATGCTCTCTGTCTCTCATTCTCTCTGTCTCAAATAAATAAATAAAATCTTTAAAAAAAAAAAATCTCCTTCCCACCACAGTTCTCTGTTTGCTCAGCTCTTCTCCCCACCCCATTCTTACCAGGTACTAACATTATCACTTGGTTGTGTATCTTTCCAAAATTCCTTCAAGCATATACAATAAAAATCTCATATATATTTTTTCTACCATTTATCTACTATTTTTACACCAGGCCAGCATGCTACACCCACTGTTCTGTTCCTTGTACTTTTCATTTGACAATATGTAATCTTACCATGATGATACAGACAACTTCTTGTATTTTACAGTAGGACATCACTGAATTACATTGGACACTCAGCATTATATACTTAGGATGAGCGAGGCTGAGGAACTTCTCATATGTTTAAAGAACCATCTTGCATTATTTTTATGAACTGCTTATATTATATGTCCTCTCCTCTGCCAAGTTATTGGAAAGTTTGATGTTCAAACATTTGAACAATCAGTTTGGCACAATCACCAGCCAATAGCAAAGGATGCCAGCCTAATCCAAATGGATGCCAGGTATAACCTGGCATGCCTTTGGCACCATGTTCCAGTGGAAAATTAGACCTGATTGTTGGTCTTTTCCTAGATGCTTTCAACATACAAAGAGTATTGAAAATAACTTTTTCCAAATGTGTCATTTATCTTCTGAATTTGCTTATGTTATTTTTTTGGAAGGCAATACAAACGTTTTTAATTTTAGATCATTAAGTTTTCAAACCCTTCTTTTATGCCATCCACATTTTCAATTAGAGTTTTCCTCTCCAAGAATTTGAGCAAATACTTTTATTACATTTTTGGTACATATATTTCAAATTTTCACGCATAAACTTTAAAAGATGTTATCCAAGTACATGCTGTGAGATATAAATATGTCTAAACTTTCTTTTCCCCAGATAGTTACTTTGTTGTCTGACCCTACTTATTGATGATCCCATCCTTTCCCCACTGACTCAACAACAATCTTGCCCATATATTAAATTCCCATATGAATTTGGGCTTAATTCTATACTTTCTATTTTATTTCATTTATCTGTATAAATCCTCATGTACTAGCACCACAGTGATTTAATTAGTAAATCTTTATGCTTTAAATTTTTTAAGTCTTCTCTACCCTCATTGCTCTTCTTTTTCAAAGTTTTCCCATTTATTTTTATTTCCCTATATTAGATTTAGTATCGGTTCAAAAAACATGTTGGTGCTACTCTCATACATTCCTGGTGGGAACAAAAGTATGGAAGGGAAATTGGTAATATCTAGAAAACTGCATGTTCTCCGACCTTTGAACAAGAAATCCTAATTCTAGCAATCTATCCCTAGAGATTCATTAGCAAAAATTTAAAAGGTGTATGTACAAGAAAATTCACTGAAGCACTATTTGTAATGGCAAAAAAGCCCCCCCAAAACTAGGAAATCTTAAATTATTATCAACAAGTGACTTGTTGAATAAAATATATATATCTACACAATGGAGTAAAATAAAGCAATAAACAAGATTAAGCATGATCTCTATATACTACTATGGAGTGATCTGAGTAAAATTATATCTAATGGGGTTTCTTAGATTCCCTTTGTTTCTCTGACTTTTTACCTCCTGTCATTTCTTTATGGTCATTTTCTCTTTCTTTCTTCGGTAGATTAATGATTTATCTATTTTTTTTTCTCTCAAAGAACCAGCTATGGTATTTATTAATGTTTGAGGTTGCTTTGTGACCTCTTATCTGATCAATTTCATGAGTATAACAAGGACACTTGAAAAGAATAGGCATTCTATTTTCAGGGTTCAAAGTTTGATATATACAATCAGACTTTCTAAATTATGTTATTTGGGTCACCTATAATCTTACATTTTGTGCAGTTTGATCTACCATAGATTGAGAGAGGTAAATAAAATTCATCTACTACTAGTAAGTAGATACATTTTTCCTTTTAATCTCCTGTATTTTCAGCTTTTTATAGGTACTTGTATTTGAGTCATAACTACTCATAATGTTTATCTCCATTATAAATTCCTCATATTAGCATTACAAAGGAGGCTCCTCTTTCTCCTTGAGTAATTGTTGGCCTAAACTGCATTTTGTTTAATCTCTTAAAAGTCGAGATCCTCACATAATTTTTGTTTGCACTGCATGAGAATACAGTTGCCCCTTTTTACCCCATATTTTATGAATTATTTACTCACTGACTTTGACTTCAATCTAGAGTTAGGTTTTCTCTATTCTCCAATCTGAAAATCCATGTCTTTTAATTGGTGTACTATTTATTGACATGCAGATGTCAATAAACATTGCCTTGCCAGTAATATCTATCTGCTGCACCACTCCAATGAGTGCCCTCAGAAATCTTCCTTTTAGGTTGAGATATTACCTCTCATCTCTCTTTTCTTGGCACCTCTGCCTCACTCTCTACGTGGTTCTCCCCTGGAGATAATGCTACATTCAGCAATCAATTGTATGAGAATACATTAAAAGTCTACGTAAAATGTGCAACAATGAAATGGACTTTTGTATGACTTACGAAGTCATATTCAACACCACTTGGGCTTCTGACCTTTCCAATCCTGGTCCCAAGACTACAGTCTAAGATTTCTACTTTCCTTGGAAATAAATTGAACATCTTGCCTTCCAAATATAGCCAAAATAAAATTCAAAAATCTCTGCCAAAGCACAATTGTCCAATATGAGCCCTGCATTATCCCCCAAAAAGAATCCAGCAAATTGACAGACCACTGCCCCTTCACTTAATTTATTCCCCTTGCCCACAATATCTTCATGGCAAGGAGCTTACTCTTCCTTTAAGACCCACCTTCAGTTTGAAACTTTTTCTTGCCCTCCAGTCAAGTATGCTCTCATCCTCTCCAGAACAAAATTCATTTCAGATATACCACTGAATTTTGCATTTATGAAATTCCTCCTTGGACATATGATACTGTGAAAAATATGTGAACAATATTTTTTTCCACCTTTAAATTAAAATTATCTCAGGAAAATGGAATTTCCTTAAAATCTTATAGAAACATAGTTGTCAGCACTAGTCAAAGAGAGTAGACCTCATTAAATTTTGTCTATAGTTACTAGCACCTTAGCGTAAATTGCCTTTTCAGTTAACTGATTTTAGTGCAGTGAGGAAATGAAAAACTTAAGAGTTGAAGGAAGAGTTATTTTGAAAGAAACTTTAAGGGAGAGATTTAGTGATGAGCAGAAAGCTCATAATCAGCTGGAAGCAGACAGGAGGCAGCAAGAGAAACAGAGGAGCAGATAAAGAATGGGAAAAAAGGGAAAACAGTGTACTTTGTTTAATTCACATTTTTACTGGGGCAATCCCCTTCTTCAAGGTCAAAACTATAAGCTATAGCACACCTGATAAATCTATAAATTTGTAATGTGCTGTTAAATTTCAAACGTTAAACTTTACACCCAGGACCAACTTGTTTATTGATCTCTTACACCTGGTGTAACTGGCCAAACACCCTGACTTGCCTATGTGACTAGTGAAGCATAAAATACTCTGCTGGAAATTTTTCCTCATGGTCTCCTGAAACTAAGATTCTCCACTCATTTATCAGTGGCTTATAATCCCAGACTAAGTGCATTCTATGGGAGTCAAACAGACCCCTGATGAGCTGACCCTGGGAGTTTCTCGGGCCCCATGATCACCTACACTTTGCTATGTCATTCTCCTTGCCTTGATTAAAGCTTTATGTGAGTACAGTCTGTGAAGTATTATGTCTTTTCATTTATCTAATCCTGTGAAATTGTTACATTTATTTACAACAAAATACTTTAAGTGCTATTTACTAAATTTTGACAAACTCCCATCAAGACAGAATATTATTCTTGACCCCAGAATATTCCTCATACCCTTCCTAGTCAAATATCAAAGGGATAAACTCCAGGGTCACAGGATAAGTGTGTTTTATTTTATGGAAAACTGCCAACATTTTCCCAAAGTGGCTACTGCGTTTTACATCCCCATCAGTAACATAGGAGTGTTTGAGTTACTGCACATCCTAGCCAACATTTAAGTTATCAGTCTTCTTAATTTTAGCCACTCAAATGGATGTGTGTTTTAATTCGTATTTCCTCATGACTACTGTTATTGAGCAATTTTGCATATGTTTAATGAACATTTGCATATGTTCTTTTGTGAGGTGTCTACCAAAAGAGTTTGCCCATTTTTTAATTAGATTGTTTGTCTTTGCATTATTCAGTTGTGAGAGTTCATTATATTCTGGGTGCCAGTTTTATTTTGTTTTTTTCCGCAGTTGTATGTTTTGCAAATATGATGACTGAGGCTGTGGCCTGCCTATTCATTTCTCTTATTAATGATGTCTTTTGAGGAACAGAAGTATTCAATTTTAAAGAAGGCTAGCTTATCAGTTCAAACTACAGAGAAGTAACAAATCAATGAAAAGTAAAAAATCATTTTAAAGCTTTGGGGGTGGCTTGGTATTCAGTAATAATAACAATACTATCCTATGTCCACAGGCTAAAAGTAAAAAGAGATGGTTTAATGTGAAGAGCTCTGAACTATGACTCATGCACACCTAAAAAGTACTGGACAGGTAGAAAACTGAACATTTTTACCATGAATAAATATGAATTATGACTTTTTAATATATTCTCCCATCCATGCATGAATAGTAAAGAATTCAAATTCTTCATGCATTCTACAAGAACTGACACAGAAACTCTTAAAACCTCACAAGAATGGAACTCCACTTTATAATCTTGATCAGCACTTTTTTTAAGTGCTATCTCTTGATAATTTGCTTGACATAGCCAACAACACCTCTTCATTGTGAAAAATCAGTTGACTAAAATTATGTGAACCACACAAAAAAAATTGAGACTCGAGTTATATAATTATGGTTGTCCTGTTATAATGTAAAACAATAAATTAAAAAGATTGTAAGAGTGCCTTTTCTCATTCACACCAGGGGATAATACTTAATGATATGATAGACTCTTACTGAGGGTATTAACTAATGTCAATGAGGATGCTGAATTTTTTCCCCTTGAGAACACAATTACAAACTATAAGCTGTGTTTGACTCACTTATATTTTAATACAAAGATGTTAACATAATAAAAAAAAACCACTTTGTAGAGAAATTATTTTGTTTTTCAAAGCCCCATGCCTTTTAGAAAAGAAATTAAAAAATCTTCCCAGAGGGCAATCTGAATCTCAGGCAAAGTAGTAAAAAGCTCAATAATTTTCTACTTTACATTTAAAGTCATGAAAATATACAGTCTAATTATGAAATGATTAGGTGAAGGGATAAATTTCTATTTAGTAGTATTTTATTCAGGCTGGATTGGGTCCTTTAAAACTTTATTTTTATCCTGAAATTGTAGGCTAGAATCCATGTCCATTCATTCATTCCACAAATATTTAGTAGACCAACTGCATGCCAGGCATTTTGAAATCTCCAAAAATAGAACAGTTAGCAAACTAAAAATTCCCTATTCTCACAGAGGTCATTTTATAATGACAGGAAAGATTTAATAAGTAAATGGCATGTCTAGAGATGCTAGGGATCAAGAGCAAAATAAATGATGAAGAAATATTTAAGGGATGTGAGAAAGCAAGTCATTTAGCTTGCTTGAGGAAAAGCAGTCTAAGAAAAGGAAAAAAAAAAAAGGCAAAAGCCTTGGGATAGGATTATACATTCATCTTCCATGAATCCAGTAGGTTGGAGCAGAGTGATGTTACAGAGGTGTAGCTAGGGCTAAGTCAGATGGTGTCTTTCAGACTACTGTAGATTCTTGTTTTTTCCCTGAGAAGGGCAGGCATTATGATTTTGAGCAGAGGACTCACATGATATGACTGTTTTATAATTCACTCTGTCTGCTCCATAGAAAAGAACATAGAGGATAAGAATGGAATAACACCAGTTAGGGGACTACACAATCCAGTTGAAAGATGACTTTGCCTTGGACCAGGAGGGGTAACAGTGGAAATGACCAATAGGTGGTTGGATAAGAAAGTCAAGACTTCAAGGGAGAAGACTGGATTGGAGATATAAATTTGATGGACTACATCAAATGAGTGATATTAAAAGCCTCAAAAGTGGGGTGGAGGTTGGGAGGGATGGAGTGGCTGGGTGATAGACACTGGGGAGGGTATGTGCTATGGTGAGCGCTGTGAATTGTGCAAGACTGTTGAATCACAGATCTGTACCTCTGAAACAAGTAATACAATATATGTTAAAAAAAAAAAGAAGAAGAAGATAGCAGGAGAGGAAGAATGAAGGGGGGGAAATCGGAGGGGGAGACGAATCATGAGAGAGGATGGACTCTGAAAAACAAACTGAGGGTTCTAGAGGGGAGGGGGGTGGGAGGATGGGTTAGCTTGGTGATGGGTATTAAAGAGGGCACGTTCTGCATGGAGCACTGGGTGTTATACACAAACAATGAATCATGGAACACTACATCAAAAACTAATGATGTAATGTATGGTGATTAACATAACAAAAAATTAATTTAAAAAAACTGGATGAAATCACTTCCTAAGTAGGTGTGGCTAGACAACGAAATGTTGAGGAAGACAGAGAAAGAATTAGCTAAGAAACTAAGAAGTAAAGCCAGAGAGACTATAGGTAAACTGGACAAATGTGGTATCCCACCATGCAGATGAAGAAAGTATATCAGGAAGGAGGTAGAGAGAAATCAACTGTGTCAAATGCTGCTGAATATTCCCCCATCCATGCATAAATCATGCACCGTTTCTCTAAACACACCCACACTTGTTTCCCTGCATCCTGTTTTCAAGTTAGGCTCTGGGTCACAGTAACAATCTGTCATATTTTATTTCAAATACATTTCCATATTTTTTCATTTAATTCAGGCTTGTTTTGTTTTACTTTATTGATTTGAAGGAGTTTACATACAGTGAGAAGCATTGGTCATTTCTATGTTTAGTTCTTTCATCCTTTTTAAATTTATTTGGATGAAATAGAGTGAAGTAAAATCAAAATGGATTTTTTAACTAGCTCCTCAATATTCGCAGCAATACATTATGAATGATCCATCTCGTTCACCTGATTCATCAGGTCTCATTTATCATGAATTACACTATAGGATCTGGTTCCATGATAACTATTCTATTCCATCGATCTGCCAGTCTATTTTCACCCACTAATTACTATAGTTTAATCATTTAAATTACACATTTAATTATCCTAGTCTTAGAAAAAGTTTTATCTTAGAGGACTAGTCCCTACATACCATTCTTCCTTTCCAAAAGTTTTGCAATGTTTCACATCTTCTCATCCTTGAAGATATGATTAAAGTCCCTGTTTTTGTTGCCATATTGTACAGTGATTAAGAGCATTGAGTCTAAATCCAGTCTGCATAGGTTCAAAATCCCAGCTCTATCCCATAGCTCTGTAAACTTGGGCAAATTATATAAACTCTATATGCCTCTGTTTTACATTTGTAACATGGATATAATAATGGAACCTATCTCATAGAGCTGTTATAATGATAGAGCGAATGATTAAATATATATAAAGCACTTAGAATAGTACCTGGCAACATAACATAGCATATTACATAGGAGTGTTTCCTATTACTGTTTAGTGACCTCCACTTCGCTAAGCTTTATATGCATCCATCACTGAACCCCTGCTTGGGCCCACTTCTCAGGACTCTCTCCTTCTGACTTAATGATCTTGTGAAAGCAACCAAGTTAAAATAATTTTGTGTTTGGTCATAAGAATAAGAATAAGCTCACAGAAGCAAAAAAGAAAATCCAAGATTTATTTTCCTATTTCTACTGAAATTAATTCATAGGTATTGTCTCACCTGAGGTTACTGATTCTCTTGACTTTCCAACCCACAGGATGGGAAGAAAACACACAAAGGCTCACAAAAGTGTGAGTGTGTATGTTTAAAATCATTCCCAATTCATTTTGTTGAAACACTGCATTATCATCAGTCTTCCGTTATGATTTTATGCAAGAATAACTCTTTGCAGCCTATAGTTTGTGCCAAGGATACACTTACATATACATGATATTACCTTAATTGGCCTGTTATGAGGAAGGCCCAATAGTTTGGGCTCTCGATTGCTAAGGGAGAGACAGAGACAGAGAGGAGGTTTACGAGAAGAGCGGGTTAAAAATGAAGATTCCAGAGATTCTGACTTAATAGGTTTGCACATTGA
Source organism: Neomonachus schauinslandi (assembly GCF_002201575.2). Classification (NCBI taxonomy): domain Eukaryota; kingdom Metazoa; phylum Chordata; class Mammalia; order Carnivora; family Phocidae; genus Neomonachus; species Neomonachus schauinslandi. The sequence continues at coordinate 23,476,830 of NC_058410.1, read as the reverse complement.
ATAAGTCCTTGCCTCCCAGGTGACAGAATACAGATGGTTTCAAGGAGAAGATTTGAGAAATATTGCCCTAAGGAGGGGCATAAAGGGAAGCATTGGCAATATAGCATTGTCTCTAATTGTAATTGTTTCCTTAAGAAAGAAGAAAGAAGACAAACTTCTCAGAATAAGGTAATGTTATCAGTTTACAGTGTGAAACACAATGAGGTAGGGATGGAAAAAAGAGAGACGAATGTAGACATGCTGCTGGCGTTGCAACAAGAGCTACTTAAAATCAGCAGCTGCAATGTCAAGCAGAGTCTGGAGATCATTTCTCTTTCTCCAAGATGTGGAATCACCTGCTGCAGGGACCTTCCTTCCTCGGTGTCACCTCTTCGGATTTCCACTTCCTTGACAACAACAAAACAAAAACAAACAAAAACAAAAACAAACCACACAAAAGTGACCTGTTAGGAAAAGTACAACCTCCACCTTTCGGATAGTATCTCAACACATTCCCTGTTTGAATTTCGTCTCTTTTAATGACCCCAAAATTCTGGGGGTAGCTTTTGTGTCTTCACCATCCATGGCTAATGCCTTATTCAAGGATGGCCAGTTTAAGAGGAAGAAGGGGATATCAATAGATCTTTCTATACTTAAACATAAATATGTGGGCATTCTCTTTCAAAATGCTTCCAATGCATATCCAGAATCCTACATGCAATAATTTCTACACGAATTGAGATTTTTAACTCTAGGAATACTATCACCAATATGTTATATAGTATGAATTAATCTGTCCACTTTTCCAGGTGGCCAGCATAGATGTCTTCTCTTATATATATATTACTTCCCTCTCTTTGCTCACTTCTCCTACCAATAGCACTTAATGGTAATGAATTCTGCATGTCAGTGAGATCCATGGTATTTTGAGAACTATTCTAAGGATTAATGTTTCAGAAAGTTCAGAAAAAGTACAAAATTTGAGAAAGAATTATGAGAGAAATGGGTTCCCAGAGAAGTATTAATCATGTTTAACTTGCATCAAGTTAATATTCCTGTGGTCTAACATGCTTCAAGTGTCCGATAAACTTTTATAGGCAGAAAATTATGCCAGTTTTTCCCCCAAAATTGGTTATCATTCCTTGAGTTTCTCTTGATGGTTTATTATTTGCTTAGAGCTTTACAGACCATTCATTGAGTTCTGTTAGAAATATTCATTTTTAAAAGATACTTAAGGATGGTAGTTTTAAATACAGTTGTTATCTGGGCAGTGATAAAATAGTCTTAGGTAATTACATCCGTCATCTTCAACTCACTGAAGGCAGGTGGCTTTAGTGAATGAATTGTTCATTTCGCTGACCAATTTGCTTCACTTAGGGACCAACGTTGGTAGTAACATAAAGCCTGTGGAGCAATACTTCATAGAAATACAGAATGGGCAAAAAGAATGACATGAAAAGACAATGAACCAATATCTAAGAACAACAACAAAAAAGGGATTTAGTGAACATTTAAAGTCTGAAGTGTGAAAATAATTAGCTTCTAATAAGAATGAAACAGAAACAGACTCTTTTTTTTTCCCTGAGGCTATTTTTAAGATGCTTTTATGATATTAACTATATCTGAGAATAATTTCCACCATGTCAAGGAAACAATTAGGAACACCAACAACTGACAACATTTTAAGATTACTGGATTACCATTTAGGAAGCGTAATAGGACATTTTAATAGCCTGATAACTATTTTTATAAGCAGGAATCTTCCCTCTGAAATTTGCCATAGCCTAGTCAATTGTACATACACCAATCATCTAGTCTCTGTGACTCTGGCTTTCCTCACCCCCCAGACTCATCTCACAGACTAGTTTCATGCCGATGGCTACTACAAGATTGTATGGTCACTCTCCTAGAATGCCAGGGGAAACTTAAGAGCAGAAACAGAAAGCAGTTAGCCTAGGAGCACCACTTCCTGACAAGGTCAGGTTTTAGCTGGCTAAGGCACAGTGAGACTAACTCCAGACCTGGGGTCAGAAGTCCCAGGTTCAAATTCAGATTCTTCTGTGTTTTATATGTGCCATTTTGAGCAAATCACTCCACCCCAAGCCTCTGTTTCCTCTCCTAAAACAGTCACGGCTACATCTAAATGTGAAATTGACATATGACACTTGACATATAGAAACTACTCGGAATTGTGGGTGAACCTAAATCTAAATGTTGAGAAGATTCCAGAATCCCTCATTTAATTTCTACTCTCACTCAAACCTAAGAGTTTATGTCCACGTTAATGTAAGGGACACTTTTTATATGTTATTGATATGTATTGATATACTTGAAAATATGTCGAATGGGGTTCACTTTAAATGTTCACAAAATGGAGGTGCCTGGGTGGCGCAGTTGCTAAGTGCCTGCCTTGGGCTCAGGTCATAATCCCAGGGTCCTGGGATCGAGCCCTGCATCAGGCTCCCCGCTCCGTAGGAAGCCTGCTTCTCCCTCTCCCACTCACCCTGCTTGTGTTCCCTCTCTCGCTGTGTCTCTCTCTGTCAAATAAGTAAATATAAGTAAATAAATAAATAAATATTCTCAAAGTGGATGGGAGAATAGGTGAAATATAAGATTGGCAAAATATTCTTAATTGATGAAACTGGAGGATGGGCAGTTGGGACTTACTACACTATTTTCTCTAATTTGTGTATGCTTAAATTTTCCCATGATAAAATGTGTTTTTTATACATTTTACGCACACACACACACACACACACACAAGGGACACTTCTCCAATGCATACACAATTTTAGTAATTATCTTGTTTGTTATATACAGGGGGTACGCAGAGCCCTGCCATATATTTCATGTGCAATCCATTTACTGGCAGAAGTGTTTAATAAATGTTACTGACTTGAATACAAATAATAGCAAACACTATGTGCCAAACACTATTCTAAGTGCATTACCTGTATTAATTTATTTAACCCACACAATAAGCTAATGAAAAAAAAATTAATTTATTTGTGTGTATGCCTAAAAGCACAGACAAGAAAGAGAATAGAATCCCTTGTGTCTTAGAAATGCTTCTAAATAATGAGGAGCCTGATTTTGTGCATCTGTTCTCTGCATCCCCTAAGCTCGTTTGTTTTGAGAATGCAGGGAATCACTCCAAATCCAGGATGCAGGAGTCCATAGAAATGGTCCAGGTGGCTGGCTGTTTAAGAGAGAGGTACATAACAGTTACAGCTATAAGCTTTTGCCGCTAAGGAAGAAAAAAGGTCTACCTAATTCTATCACAATACATTAATCAAAACAACTTTTCCATAAATCACTGGGGATTATAAAGGATAAAGAGCAATTTTCTTCCCTCCACTTCTTAGTCTTTTTTGATTTTGTGTATGCTCCAAATCAAGAACTTTTTTTTTTTTTTTTTTTTACTTTCATGGCCAGTATAGTCTTTTCTCAGATCCTATCAGATGGTTGGGAGTATTAAAACGATCTCATTTTAAGATGTCAAAGAAAAAGACAAGAAAGATAGGTTCATGTTGAGAGCATCCAGTGGCATTTGGTGACACTTTCACCTTTGAAATAGCTGTGCTTCTTATTGTTTTTTTCCTACTAAACTTGAAGCTCAAAAATTTTGCTTTAAAATATGAAATTTTAAAAAACTATTGTACCATCTACCAGCAATATGCAGCATTTATTATTCAAAATAGACATAAAACACTCAAAGACATTACCAGCATACACAATGATTTTGAAAAATCAACAAATTTTGACAGCCTTGTTTATATTAAATTTTCCAGTATGGTAAAGAGAGAATGCAAATTCTTCTTCTTCTTCTTCTTCTTCTTTTTTTTTTTTTTTTAACAATACACTATTGTTAACTATAGTTACTGTGGTGGAACTTAATTCTCTGGAACTTATTTACCTTATAACTGAAAGTTTGTACCGTTTGACCACCTTCATCCATTTCTCGGCACCACACACCAAATTCTTCAGCATGTGATTACTCTATTTTCAAAAGTATATAGCTCATTTTTTATTTAATGTTTTCTTTTTCAGTATAATGCCTTAGTACAAATCCAGGAACTATGTTACTATGCTACCAATGCCTATTTTTCCACATAAATTGGATTCTCTTTCATTATACAATTAATTTTTTGAAAGGGAAACTGTGTTCCTGCTTCTCCAAGTTTATTATTGATAAAGATATTAGGCAGTCATAAAGCTTTAAATAAATTTTTACTGAAAGATTATTTTAATGTTAAGAATAAAGTAGATTTCAATTGTTTAAATTATTCTGTATCAATATGATGTAAAGGCTATAGTTACCATTTATTTGGAATATGCAATTAAGAATTTGAGGATTATGCTAAATAAGATAAAATGGTCATATTCCACATTGCTCTATTTGGACATGCAACTGCCTTTAAAATCCTGGATTACAAAAATGGTTAAGCAGGGGTGCCTGGGTGGCTCAGTCAATTAAGCAAAGAATTCTTGGTTTCAGCTTAGGTCCTGATCTCAGGGTCATAAGATCCAGCCCAGTATCTGGGGGCTCAGTGCTTAGCAGGAGTCTGCTTGAGATCCTCTCTCCCTTTCCCTCTGCCCCTCCCCCTACACTCCATTCTCCTTTCTCCCCTGTCTCCCCCAATGCTCTCCAGTGTGCTCTCACTCTCTCTCTAAAAAAAAAAAAGGTTAAGTATTCCTCTGATAAAGAAATGGGGAACACTGAAGATGGAAGGAACAATGTCTGGCAAGAGAAGATAGAGGGAGAAAGCAGGAAAGAAACTTAACCATTGCCATATGCAAAGGGCCAGTTACCAAAGAGGACTTGGTGAAAGCCAACAATCCTGAATAAAGGAAATGAATGCATTTTTTATATTGCTGAAGCAAGGAATTCAAGTTGGAGAGCAAGCAAAGGAAGCTTAGGGGAGAGGTAAATCAGAAAGGATTTTTAGAGACCCTATAAACATTACAGGAGTTTGAAGTTCACCCTAAGTCAGTAGTTCTCAAACTTAGGTGTGCATGGGAATCACCTGGAAGGCTTGTTAAAACAGACCCCACCTGGACCCCACCCCCAGAGTTTCTGATACAATAAGTCTAAGGGAAGGGCCTGTGAATTAGCATTTTTTGCAAATTTCTGGGAATTGCTAATTCTGTTGATCCCCAGATCACACTTTGAGAGCCTCCTTTTTAAGAGAAACCACTGAAGGATTTCAATGGGAGAAGAGACTTTCTCTTTAGAAAATTCACCCTTACTGTACAGTAGAAAGGGGATCAGAAAGGAAGCAGTGTGGAGGCTACCAAGAAGATGTTGCTGCAGCCCAGGCAAAGCATTTGTACTTACCTGAACATCACTAGTCAAGAGTTAAGAGCACGTCACAGGTAGAGGTCAGAGATTGTTCTCAAGGCCCTGGCTTGAACACCATAGGTGAATGGTTGCAACATTTCCTGTAATAAAACTGGCTGAGGAAACACTTTTAAGTGTTGAACAGTTAAAGGTTGAAGGATAGTGATGTTCTGGTAATTGTTTAACACTTGCTGTCCAGAGTGGGGGATGAGGGAGGGGAAACCTGATTTTTTAGGGCTTGCAAATTTACATAGGGTAAATATTCCCAGAATGGCTGATTCCGAGCTCCCAACGTGATGGGAGAATAGGGAAGAGGTATGCAGCAACACCTATTACGTAGCATTTCCTCCATTTAAATACAAAGCCAAACTCCAGAACCGAGAGTGCTACTTTGGAGTTGTGAGCATCATTTAGGAGCATATTAAGTTGCAAATACAGCTGTTAAGTTTTCATCAGACAAGCAAAACACAGGCAAGGGTCTATTTGTGACATCAGATCACAGTCTAGATGAGGCCATGGGTGACCAAGGCATTAAGGGAATGTATCTCGGGGCGCCTGGGTGGCTCAGTTGTTAAACGTCTGCCTTCGGCTCAGGTCATGATCCCAGGGTCCTGGGATCAAGCCCCGCATCGGGCTCCTTGCTCCGCGGGAAGCCTGCTTCTCCCTCTCCCACTCCCCCTGCTTGTGTTCCTGCTCTCACTGTGTCTCTCTCTGTCAAATAAATAAACAAAATCTAAAAAATAAAAAATAAAAAAAAATAAGGGAATGTATCTCAAGAGATATGGGAAGAGAGGGGTGGAAGGGGTAGTCCTAGAAGAACAGGCAGAGTCTCAGTGGGTACAGTGGGAGTCAACCATTAGATAGCATGCCCTTAGCAGTGACCTAGCTGTTGTTTGAGGCCAGAGTTCTTGTCTCCCCAGAACAGTAGCTAGAATAAAGCAGTGACTTAATGTTAAGGAATAGGGATAGTAGCTCACCTAAACAAGGGTTATGGTATGAGGCGAGAGTCCAGGTAATAGAAGAGAGACATTTGATAGGAGTAGATTTCAAGGAAAGTGAAAAACCCAGTTATCCAGACTGGTGTCCAAGGTCAGAGGCATACCAACTATATGGTGTGAAAATGCTGAACCATACAAAGCTGGGTTAAACCAGGCCTTATAGGCCTTGGATCCTGATAGACTGTAGAGTCTAAGAGATTCAGCAGAGTCAGACATCCCAGGTGAAGCTAACGGAGGGTTTTAGAGGTTGAGAATCAAGGAGGGAGTAATAGTTATTCAGTTTGTATTAGCCCCTTTTAATTATCCTACAGAGTACCCCTTCCCTGTGAGTTATCCCTATCCATGGCCATGCGATTGTTTACTCCCAGCATAGAGAAGAAAGTGTTTTCTCAAAATGCAGTTTTTATATGTATTGCTTATGCTCACTAGTTAGCAGATTCCATGTAAAATTAGAATGTAATAAAACATAGGCTTCATCAAGTCCTAAATAGGACTTGATGAAGCCTATGAGACGTTGAGTGTCCTAATGTTAAATGTGCCATTGGAAGAGTCAGAAATAATCATTGTAACTTGTAGATCTCATAATAAATAAATTCAACAAAAGCAATTGCAAATTATCTGAATTAATAACATCTTGAGGAGGAGGCAGAAACAGAAGAATTTTGTTTTCAAAGTCTAGCACTGTTTTGGACTATTTCTGTATTGATTTCCCTTACACCCAACTAAAGAGCATGAAAAGTCTGGTCTATTTCTTTTACTGAAACAAATAATTTCAGGTTCCTACTTGTATATTTATTGCACTTACAACAATATAAATTAAGTTAATTTGTTTTTAAAGCAATACACAATTTCAAAGTCAACTTGAATATATTTCTTAAAAAAAGAAAAAGAAAGAAAGAAAAGAAAAGAAAAAAAAATTATCCAAAAAAACTTTTAAGGGCCCAGCATTTTCACAATTCTGCCGTAAGGGGAAAAAATTAAGTGTTTTGTTTTCCCTAGATTTTTTTTTCCTTTAGTATTCTGTTTTTACCTCACTTTTAGACTGTTTCTTTAAAAAGAAAAAAAATTAAGTCATTCCATTTGGTTTCTATAGTAACAAAAACTAATTTCTGGCTTTCTTCATGAGCTATGATCATGTTGAAACAAAAGAGGACTCATGGGTCTTGCAAAATTCATAAAGTTCTGAACAAATAGGACTGCCATCTTCTGGCATTCATCTGAAATGACAGATAATTGTATCAATTCTGCCTCCTAACCTTAAAATTTTCCCCCTCATATTTCCTTCTGTTATTTCTAAGACAGCATAATGACGTGGCCCAGTTCAGACAGTTCTTGGGTGACCTCATTAAGTTGCAAATAAGCCTTTTTGTCCCAAAGGGAACATGAAGAAGTGAGGATGTCTTAATGCAAATATTTGTCCCAGAAAGTTGGAAGATAAATACACTGGGAACTGAAAGAATCAAAATCTTTCCATTTCTTTCAAGAGGTTATTTAATTGTTGTAGATTAAAAACAATTCACAGCATAAGCCATGAGGTTCAGAGGGAAATTTTACCAGTGACTACTCTGACAGAGCTTTTCTCTCCAAGAAGGAATGGAAGGAGGACTAATGAAAGAGGGCATATAGGACCAGGGGACTTCCTCCCACCCTCTTCAGCTGACAGCAGTGAGTTATGAGGTGTTACTGAGTGAAACAGAGTTACCGTAAGAGCTGTCCAAATAACTTATGGCATTGAATCACAACACCATCTTCAGGAGATAATTCATGTCACCAGTGAATGTTCAGTAATATGGATTTTCTCCAAAACACCATATTTAACAGGCAGCACCATTAATGGCAGAGTGAATTATTTAATAGAATTGAACTATACTCCAACAGGGAACAAGAGCTGATTAAAATGTATGCATAGTTGATAAAGCCATTTAAACTAAATACTGGCTGTGGGTAGCAAATAATAATAGGTCCAAAATGTTAAAAGATGTCAGCCATATCAAAGATTAAAGAGGGTAAAGAGTAATCTAATTAGAATGTGTCTATATTTCAACACTGCCTTTTTATTATTACAGACACAATAGTAAATTAAACTTTAAATGCATACAGCAGATATTATTCTATCAGAAGAGTTTATTGTTCCAATATCTGTTCTTTACAATATTAGGCACAATAAATAATTACTTGAATAAATGATTCACTTACTCTAATATTGATAAGATATTACCATTCCTAAAAGAGAATATTCCTCCATGATTAAGTCCAGAACAGTTGGGAATTTCAGACTCACAAAGTAAAAATGCTTCCATGAAACCTTTAATTGATGAATTAAAGACTCTGTGTAAGCTGTCCCAAATATGAGTTAGAAGCTGCTCATCAATAATAGATTGAGGTAACTATGGAACATTATAATATGCAATAGTAGTAGTAAAATATTATTGATTCCATTTGAACAATATTACCACCACTTGCCTCAAGCAAAAACTGACTCAAAAAGACCAAAATGAGACTTTAAAGCATTTACCCCCAGATCAAGCCTCTATGAAAAGAGTCAAAGTATTATAATTAGCCACTAGTTTTGGCTCCATGATCAATATGGCATTCTGTCCCAGTAGGAATCCCCACCTCTGAACCATTGTTAATTGCATCTGGTCAGTTTATCCTGCGTGACTATGGACATTTCCCTGTAATTGTTGATGCTACTGAATTTCTCTGCACTGTGTAAACAACGAGTTTCTTTCTCCGAAATTTCAGTCTCAGAGTGCCCTTGCACTCTTTCCAGATCAAGTAATTTTCCATTTCACAATCTGCTTCAATAAAAGAACTAATTGTACTAGTCAGTGGTTGTATATACAAGCAATTACAAAAGTAAAGAGCAAGTGCCTAGGGGCCCCTGGGTGGCTCAGTCGTTAAGTGCTGCCTTCGGCTCAGGTCATGGTCCCAGGGTCCTGGGATCGAGCCCCGCATCCGGCTCCCTGCTCCGCGGGAAGACTGCTTCTCCCTCTCCCACTCCCCCTGCTGTGTTCCCTCTCTCTCTGTGTCTCTGTCAAATAAATAATTTAAAAAAAAAAAAGAGTAAGTGCTTAGTACAACTCTATTTATCCTATTGAATATTCTGTGTCTTCTATTTATCTTTAAGTTATCTTTTGCACTCACCATCTTCTTTGTATTTCCACTTCCAGTACCCTCGTTCAGGTCTTCACAGATGTTTTTCTGCGCTATTCCGGGCAATAATCTCCACCTTTCCCTAACAACTTCTCCCCTCTACAAACAGTCTTCCATTCTACTTTCATATTAGTCACCTGAAAAACAACTCTGATTAAGTCATCCCTTTGCTCAAAGTCAACAATTGCCTTTAACTTGCAACACAGATTCCAGTCGTGGCATGTTTTACAAATGCGCACACTCTGACAGCAGCTTACTTTCCTAACTCTCCCTTCTACAATTCCATCTGGGGAGTTTATGCTGTAGCCAAAATAGACCACTTACCATTTCCAAGACCTGCTTACTGTATGTTATTCCTTCCACCTGACATTACTTCATCCCAGATCTTACTTACTACCTTGTAACTGTCTTCAAGACCTGGCTTAAATGTTCTCAAAATAGTATAATTATTAGTGCTTATTGTTAGCTCCACCTGGAAGAAGATGAATCCCTTTAGTCAGCTACAAAATCAATTCTCATTCACTCTTTTATTCATAAAGTCAATAAACACTTGTGGAGGACCTACTAAACACCAAGCCCCATGACAGGCACTACGGATTGAGTTATGCCAACAAGATACCTGCCTTCATGGAACTCACAGCCAGGTAGGCAAACAGACTGTACGCAAAGTAATAAATAAGAAGCCTAGAAATTGGTACAAATTCTATAAAGGAAATAAATATGGTGGTATAAATGTGAGAGGTAATTTTACCTAGGGTAACAGAAAAGACTGCCCTGAAAGAAAGACAAGCTGAGACTTGAAAAGTAAGCAAAAACTGGCTTATGAAGTGCTCGAAATGATCATTTCACCTGAAGAAACTACAAGTCCTGGATATTAATGGTTTGGTACACTTTTAAAAGTCCAGATGGAGTCTTTAATAGGGTTTGCGTTCAACTTGGAAATTTTGTTCTATCAAGCTGTGCAGTTCATGGATAGAGTTTGGGTTTTGTTTTAGGAGCAATGGGAAAACAGTGAAGTTTATTTATAATAGTATCCTTTCATTCATTCAACATTTATTAAGTACCCATTTTATATCAAGAACAATGCTAGCTAGTTATTAAGAACTTACAGTTGAATAAATGAATATTCCCTCTAAGAAAGAGATAGACATTCAGACAAATCATGTAATCTATGTACAATTCAGTCAGAGCTGGTTGCTAAAAGAACACACAAGAAGTAACAATTTCAACAAAGACCATCCTGAATCCGTCCATCCCCTTTCTAAGTGGCATAAAATACTTACCTTGCCTTAACCTGCTTTAATGGCCATGAAATAGACATAAACAAAGGTGATTTCTTTTTCATGGCTATGGTCAATTTTTGGCTGGTACAGTCCTAGAGAAAATTCTGGGGAAAAACATGAATGATTAAAATTAGAGAAAGCCATAGGAAGCTTGATAGTATTGTGTTATCAGATTGATAGCTAAAGTAAAGCACCATGCCTTCCTCATTCATCAAATAATTGGGACAGACTTTATGTCACAGTGGAGCCAGTTAATGTATGTAAAACATGAGGAGTGACACGGTATCTCATACAAGATCAAGTGCATCACTACAATAGTAATGACATGGTGATTACTTGTCTCTATGCTCCTCGTTATTGCTGGCTTTTGCAATATTCCCCAAAATGAAAATATGAGGAGAGAAAGAATTCCAAGAAGAGCTGGATGAAATTTACTGGTTGCTACTTGGTTATTTCTCTTAAACTTAAATAAAGTTTTGGTTGTTATTGTTATTGTTGTTTGTTTTGTATTTATTAATGATAAAATTACTGATGCCAATGCCCTCTGCTAAAGACCACCAGGAATAACATTATAGCTGAATGAGTTGAGTTTTTGCTTGTTGCTGTGAGGATAAATGCATATCATAAGGACCCATGGGGTTTCTCAGTAGGGAAGTATTAGGAACTACTTGTTACAGGATTTGGGTTAGTGTTAGGTGATGTGGGGAGAGGATCTAAGAAAGCAGGACTGGGCTCTGGATTGGATGCTCTCAGGAAGCAAGGGTAATTCTACGATTTGGTGTTGTAATAAAAAACCCAGGCTAACCCTGCAATTGGTAAAGAAGCTGTATCTACTCATAGTTAGTCAAGATAGCTTTGGGGCAATTTGGGTGGCTTGGGCAGTACATATATTTTATCTGTGTTCAGACATGACTACATGGTATTATTTTTTCTTGAGCCATAATGGTCACAGCATTGCCTTATCAGATGTTTATGTTCTGCAAAATTGTTTATATCTGACAGAAGAACACTAAGGGTCTTGCTTGAGTCCAGGCCAGCTCCTGAATGTCAAGTACTGTTTTTTGTCTTTCTATATAGTTGCAGTGGATTGCCACGGCTTTGTTTGTTTGTTTGTTTTGGTACACAGAGTAAGGTTTCCCTCATACCTCCATAGAGTAATAGCTGCTTCTTCCCAAGAAGTAAGCATATACATCAGACCCTAGACATAATGCTTTGTCACTGATGCATAGGACACCCAAGAAGGACTTATCAGAATCCTTCTCAGAGACACAAAATGCAGATTGTGAATGAGGAAATTTCTCTGATTCCTCTGATGTTTTTAACTTGGTGCTGCCTGAGATCGTGTGCCCTGAAGCTTGAAGAAGGGTGAATAACATATTTTTTTTAAAAGACAGAAACAAAGAGGTTGATACAACTTTCAAAAATCATCTATGGGCTTGGGCACAGTTTTGCCTAAAGCCCTAGTTCACCCTTAGATTTCCCAATCATACCAGCCAATAAATTCTTTTTTTCCTTAATCTAATTGTAATTAGATTTTGGTCATTTGCCGTCAAAAGACCTGAAATAATGCAGATATATCATGCACGTAAGTGGAAGTTCTCCATTCAAGAACTGAAGGCCACTCTACTAAAATTAGTATATAATCTGTCAACAATTCCTTACATGTATATTCTCATCCATATCTTGAATTTGACCACTTCTCTCCAATATACATTGCCACCATGTTGATGCAAGACATCAGTGACATCAGTCACTGTCATGTGTAACATTGCTCATCTTCCAGCTTCTCTCTGATCTGTCTTCCGCATAGCAGCCAAAATCGCCTTTAATAAATAGAAATAATAAACATACACTGGGCTGGTTAAAACTCTTTAAAACTTCCAATTTTCCCTCAAATAGATTCCCAAGTCTGGAGTTAGGATCACTGCCTAACTCCCAAACCTCATCTCAGTTTATCCTCTCCCTCCCCAACTCAGCTTCAGCCACACTGGTCTCCTTTAAGCCCATCAAATAAATCCTGGCTTGCTTTCTCCTTCCTTTCTTCCTTCTATCCTTCCTTCCTTCCTTCTTTCCTTTTTTAAGATTTTATTTATTTTATTTTAGAGAGAGAGAGAGAACATGCAAGCAGGGACAGAGGGACACAGAGAATCTTAAGCAGACTCCCCGCTGAGCACAGAACCCCACAATCTCAGGACCCCGAGATCATGACGTAAGCCAAGACCAAGAGTCAGACATTCAACCAACTGAGCCACATAGGCTCCCCAATCCTGGTTTTCTTTCTGCCATGACAACTTTATAAGCACTATTTCCTCTACCTGGAGCCCTTCCCTAATCATCACTGCCCACCAGACCCAGCCCTAGCCCCTAAATATCAGTCAGATTTCTTTCAGGTAGAATGATGCAATAAAACAATATTAATAATAAGATAATTTTAAAAAATCATTTTGGAAAAAATAAATAAATAATCATTTTGGGAGGCTTCTTTTCATCCTTCTTCTCAGCTTAAACAGGAGAGTTTTTTTTCCTATTCTCACCCAGACATTGTTGTTCTCTATCTTGGCCCTCTATTTCTTTAACAGCACCAGCATCACATTATAATGATATGCTGATACTTTTTTTCTTGGTTATTGTATTTCTCCCACACTTCTCTATAAGGCCCATGAGGACTGACACTGACTATTCAGTATAAATAATTTGTTCTTGACTAGTTTTCCACTTTCCATTAATTTTGGAGAATTCTTAATATCCTTCCCCAAGATTTCTCTTCCACTTGAGTTAACCACTATCTGTTGCCGACAATTGAGATGTCTCTGTTCATGTCTGTTTTATTTACACTGTACACCCAGGACCTAATAGAGCACACATTACATACTTGTTGCTACATAAATATTTATCAAAATGAAATTTTTATGGTATTTCATGTAGAAAACACAAATCTAAGCACTGTTGCTATAATCCCCCACCAAAAAAAAAAAAAAAAAGAAAAGAAAAGTAATCAAATCAGTATAGCTGAATGCTTTCCCTGCACAAGTTTTCAGGCAAAGAGGCTTACTCTAAGACCTTGATCTCAGGCAGAGAGAGATTTCAAAATCCTGGAGACCAGTGATTTTCTACTTGGCTGGGGCTCCAATCATTTGGGGACTGTGAGATTAAAATCAACATCATCAAATATAAGTAGTCATAATAATGCAGAGTAATAATTGGTTTACAGGAGTTTCATAGGCTTAAATTGTATTGTGTGTACATGCCTTTCTTACTATTTGGGTCTGTTGAGTAGTTGTCACAATAAAGTGCCAAAACATCTTGGGAAGCTTAACCTTGAGGTTATCAAAAAAAGTCTTTTCCTCTCTAAGTTGAACAATAACAATAAAAAAAAAGGGGAAGGGAAAACTATCGAGAAAAATATTCTGACATTGAAGCTGTACATTGCTATACATTACCAAGAAAGCTGTACAGTTGTTTTTCATGGAGCCATTAAAGATAAGATACTTATCTTACACCCAGATAAAGTTTGACTCAGATTATGATTCTAGTGATCTGTGGTTGTTTATGAAGCTAATACAATGAATCTATAAGAAACCACCATATTTAAATTTGCTTTTCAACTCTACAGTTTAAATGCCATTTTACCATGCAGAATTTAGAGATAGGAATAGGATTAGAATCTACATTAGACCAGCAAAGGACAGTCCTGAGTTAGCCTGAAGTGTTAGACTTCACATTTATGCCAAGGTTGATTATTTCCCCCCTTACTAGTGTTTTATCAATGTCTGATTCTGAGCAACTTTATTTTTGTTTTTATTACTAAGCATAAGAAGATAAAAAAGAAAAAAGACGATCCATGTTAATCTTCATCTACATTTTTTGTAAGTCAATGAAATAGTATCTCTTGATCAACAAAACACCTGGTACCCAGCTGGAGAACAAAAAAAAAGAATTACAATTCTAGCCTTTCTCAGTGCTGTTACTCAATTATACCTGGCCTTTTTTGGGCAACATGCCTCCCAATGGATAAAATAACCGAATGTGGATGCGTGGAAGATCGGTAAATCATTCAAACTATGGAATTTACAGCATTCAAAAGTTCAGAATTTTCGATTCAAGAACTCAATCAGAAAAGCAGACACTCACAGTAGCAAATGTCCACACCTGACCCAAAGTCTCTGGCCTTTGTATTCTAATCAGTCGACTATATCCAACCATAAGTATTTAAATCGGAAAATATTTGACAGGCATTCATAACTTTTATACATTATCTTTAAAAACTTATCTGTGCTATATATAGTGTTAAGAATACAATCTAAGATCATATTACACAGTGACTCTTTTTAAAATATTTCTCACTTACGGTATCAAGCAAAATAGAATGTAGTCAGTTTTTAGTTATAAGTTCCTAAAAAGGGAAGAGATTTTCATGAAGATATAATGGGAGTCAGTGGATTACTATCTAGCTATAGTAGAGTTATGGTCCCACAGAATGGTTGCTTTTACCTGCAGGAAGGATTTTGGGGTACACAAAGAGATGTTTCCTGATGACCAACTGTGAGCTTTCTTCTCACTTCAAACCACAGAGCATTTAAGATTAAGGTAAATTCTAATGGTATGAGCATCCCATGTGGCTTTCAGGAAAAATATTCCAGTTTTGCTTTATACCCTCGACATTTTCCCAGAAAAATATAATCCAAATGATATTTTGTAAGAAACCTCACACACTGTGACACCAAAGACACAAAACTATAAAGTGGTATCAGTACCTGACATGGGGAAATCCATGTTTATTGTTGTAGAGTAGTGCAGAGGATATAGGTAGAGTAAAACATAATGAACCTAATACTTCATAGAGTTGGATCAAGTATCTTCTAAATCTTGTTCAGAGGAAGTGTTTCCATTTAGTTCAGTAAGAAGAAGGGGTGCAGGATGATTTCTTGAGACATTGCACAAAATGCTTCCACTCTTTATTTCCAAGTACCTTCTTTATCTTGTAACCCAGCACCATTCATTTATTCAGTCTACAGTTAGTTCGTGAGCACCAGCTACATTAAACTGCAGTCCAAGAACTGTTTTAAGCCTTGGGGATATAGTATACATCAATACAGATAAGTGACTGATTTTACAGGACTTTTATTTGAGATGAAGGAGAAAGACCATAGAAGTGAGTAAAGAAAAGGTAAGTGCTATAGGAAAATAAGTAAGGACAAGAAAATGTGATGGAATGATTTGAGAGTAGCTACTATAAATTTTTGACCACAGACAGCTTCTCTGACAAGAGTCAACCATGTGAATATCTCAGAAAAGAGAGTTCTAGACACAGGGACAAGTGCAAAAGCATTGAAGTAAGAAGCTGTCTCTGTGCTGCAGGAACACCAATGAGGGCCAGTGAGGCTATAATTCAGTAAGCTAAGTAGGAAATTATTTAAAAATGTAGTCAGGAGCCAGATTATGTAGCCCAAGCCAGTAATTTTGGTCTTATTCTAAATGTATTAGAAAGCCAAGGTGTGACACGATTTCTGTTTGCAATATGGAGAATGGATTTAATTGGGGACTAGGGTAAACAGGGAGGTCAGTTAAGAGCTTACTGCATTAATCTAGGCAAAAAAGAATGGTTGTTTAGAGTACATGCTAAGAGTTGAAGAGGAGAGAGAGTGAAAGACTCCAGATACACTTTGGAAGTAGAATCAGCAGGTGTTGCTGATGGATTGGACGTAGAGAAGTGGGGAAAGAATTAAATTAAATTAAACCCAGTCCTGGGTTTATTTTCCTTCCGTAAAGGGTGAAAGGCATGCCATTTACCAAAATATGGAAGAAAGAAGGATCAAGTTTTAAAAGAGAAGGATCAAGTTTGCGAGTAATGAGTTAGCTTCATACACACCAACTTTGGGGTGACTTTGAAATGTCCAGAGCAGATGTCCCCCTAGACAGTGAAATTTGCAGATCTGGCCCACAGCCGCTGCCCTCTTCAAGGCCTGCCCAGGACCCATGTCTCTTGCTCTTGGGAAAATCAGCCTCACAATGACTAAATAATCCCTCCCCTTTTCTTCTCTTTTATTTTCTCACCCTTAGTGGAAATCTTTCTTTTCTTACTCCCAAAAAGTTAAAACCGTTCAGCCTAGGATACTATAACATAATTGAGCATAGCTTTGCAGTTTTAAATGACTCCCTATTTGATCCTAAATATACTCACTCTATCAAAAAAGAGTTTATTCTTACTTCTGTTTTAGTAATGACTGATGATGAGTCCCCTTCCATCAGGCTACCCTTAATGCACCAACTTCAGACTGCCACTTCCAAATCAAACCCGTACCCACCCCATCTTTAGTTTAATTGGCTGATTCTACTTAAGTCTTAGGATCCTCTTCAAAGTCTTCACTGCAGGTTAAAACAATAAACAATGTCCTCTTGATTTGTTTCACAAGTGTGGGCATTTTATGAAATATTTATTTACCACAACTATCAAGGGCAGTTTTTAAAGTTTTCTGGAACCTTCATAAAGAATGCATTAAAGATAGCTTATAGTCCATATTAATATGATAGAATGCTCTTTGAAATACATAAAAGCTATCATAGAAAACATTCTATGTTTCCCTGAAAAATACCCAGTAGAGTAAGCACCATTAATTATATTTCTGATTTTTGTCTTACTCTATGAATATTTTTAGGTAAAATAAAAACAAAAACAAACAAAAAATGCTAGTTTCTGCCTTTTCACAAGAAGTTATATATAAGAAGGCAATTTCCAGGGTGCCAGTCTACTAAGCGTCTGACCCTTGGTTTCAGCTCAGGTTGTGATCTCAGGGTCATGGGAATCGAGCCTCGTTTCAGGCTTACTGCCAAAATAGTGTTCTAGGAAAATTATAGAACTTGACCCTAGAACTTTGTGATTTTTTTGTCCTCATATTTGTAACTTCCAACCTAATTTTATTAAGTACTATTTTATTAATTAAAATGAAACCAATATGGTATTCTAAAACTGAGATCAATATAAAATGAAGAACTAAAAAGCATTAACGGTGTTCAAACATTTATCTTTATTTCCTATTTCTTGATTTCATTCACTAATAAATTCTCCTAAAGAAGATGTATCCTCCTGCCCTGTGCAGTGAGATATGCCAAATCATTTTATTTAAACAGTGATAGCTTTCATTGATATGCTTCTTGGAAAACTACCTGGAGAGGGGAAATAGGTTCTAATTTATACTCTAGACAGCTTATTAAAGCTTAGGCTGAAATACAAAACTAATGCGGATCAAGCACAACTGAAATCCAGCATGCACTGTAATATGGTCCTTGTTGAGTCCAAGAGATTTATTTAATTAAACGCTTAGGGAGAAATAACGCTGGTCTTGGTAATTCACTATTTGGATAAATTTATGTTTTTAAGATATGTTAGAAGTGTACACTAAACTTAATTTCCTATTGAACTTTATTATGTATCTGCAAGATACCACACAGTTGTTTAACCAAACTCTTCTTGCTGTTCCATGGAGAAGCTTTTCCCATTGAAAACCACAAACTTCGGTGAATGACTAAGTCTAATGGAGACAATAGGGTTATCTTAAAATGATATGTAGGATTTTTTCCTCCTCCTTCTGCATTCTCATAGGACCATGTTTACATACTCTCTTTTATACAGGCACATTAATAAATGTGAAAAATGATAAAAGATGGGCATATTGGTGAGGACTTACACTTTTTGGTTTGAAGAATGCAGCAAAATATTACACAAAGTAAATAGATACATTTCTAACATTTAGCAGAAAATTAAAAGCTGTAAGCACCCTCAGGCTCACAATTAAATTTTTGCAGCATATGAAAACAACAGTTTGAACATTCTAGTACTTGATTTTCATTTTTGATTATGTACAATTGCCAAAATACCTCGAGTGATGACAGGTTTCTCATTTCAAATAGTTCTAAGTACCATTAAATATTTTGTAAAATACTTTTTAGGTCCCTATTTGGGTTCAATTTATATTATTCTTCTACTCTGAGGAATAAAGGGTAAGTATTATCTGTTTGTTGCCCAAGAGTAGAATTAGTTCCCAGAAATAAAATCTTGGTTAAATTTTACTATACACTACTTCAAACACAAATTACCCCCCACAGATTAAGACTTGGCTCTGTATATAAGAAAATTTCCTGTTTGAAATTTTGGTAAGACACAACATATGGAAAAAATAGGGCTCTTGGAAGAGCTTGGTAAAATAATTTAGAAAATGAAATGGTGTAAAATGCTGTAACCACAGAATGTAAGTAATGTTTCCTCCAATAACCATTAAAGATCCACTTACAATCAGACTTTCTTTAGCACTCTTGTTACTCTTTTATAACTTTACAAAAGAAATAGTTTTCTGCACTAAAGCTGACCATATTTACTTACACCTCGCGCCTTGCTTTGAAAAAGTCTAAGGAAAACTTGCACAAATATTAATTTATTTAAAGTTGAAATACACATACTTATTCTATCTAAGAGAAGCTTAATGGTTGAAACATTTCATTTCTCAGAAATTTAGTGGAAATATTTCCTGTGTGTGCAATGAAGCCATTAATAAAATATTAGTAAATGGAAAAATTATACTTGTTTAAAATCCATTAACTGTTTTACAGCTCTATACAATCATATAAACATTTAAGACATGTTCTAACAAGCAAATAGTCAAATAAAATATGTGTTTTGGATCAAAAAAAGTTCCATTAATTTTTATTATTTCTCTTCTTTTTTTATATATCATGCACAAAATAGAGAAAAAAATTGGGAGCAGAAATTATGGACCCATATTTTTATATATGAAATTATTTTTATAAAAATATTCATATGGGGGCACCAGGTGGCTTAATCAGTTAAGCACCTGACTCTTGATTTCGGCTCAGGTCATGGTCTCAGGGTTGTGAATCTGGCTTAGCGCTAGGTGTGGAACCTGCTTAAGATTTTCTCTCTCTCTCCCTCTGCCCCTCCTCCCTGAGCTCTCTCTCTCTTAAAAAAAAAAAAAAGTATTCATATGGGTGACCCAGAATTTAAGCTATTATTCTTACTCTAGAATGGATAAACATAGACTCAAAGACCCATTTGTTTTTGTCCTCCATCATCAGGTAACTTCCACATTCCAGGGAAGAAAATGTTCTCATACTTATTTCTGTCTTCCATTCTATCTTTCAATAAATTAACTGAATTTCAGATTCTTGGCGGTACTGACCAGAGACAGAATATATGAATTTAAAGTCAGATAGATAAGAGTTTGACAAGCTCTTCCATTTGCCTACCAGTGTATTAACCCCCAGTGTCCACACCCATAGAATGGGAATCAGAATAACGCCTGCCTTTTGAGGTATTCCTGTAAAATACAGGATCTGGCACATAGTAAATTTTGTTACTTTACTACATGAAGAAAGATAACTTTTAAATATAATAATAGAAGCTACTCTTATTGAACGCTTATTATTACTCCAGGAATCATGTGAGTACTTTACATGCATTACCCAATTTTACCCCTACAATATTGTGAACCCATTTCACAGACAAGACAATTAAAAAAGAGCATTCTCTGGTCCCAAGCATTGCAAAGATCCTATCATGCTGTAGTTTTTTTGAAATACACCTGGTTTAAAGAGGAGATTAACATAAAAGGACATTTATCTACATGAAAAATCATAATTGAGTGGAATTTGCCTCCATTATGGCAGATATTACCACACTAGACATATTTTTTTCCTAATATTACCTTGAAATAAGATACTACTAGACAGAATTATATAAATTAGGAAACTTACTACCTTTTCAAAGGTCTGTTTCACTCTGTTTATTTTAACAAATTTGGTTTTGCTTTTTGGTCTACTTCTGACTAATATGCATAATTAGTTTGATTTCCTTCTGTAGTTTGATTTCATAGATAAATTTAGGGTATACTTCTTTTAATTTCACTCTCTGGTATTAAAAACAGTCTTCAAATACCTGGCAATAAATATAAAAAGCTCAAAAATAAATATGTGAAGCATGTATAAACATATAAAATCTAACCAATGCCGGGCGCCTGGGTGGCTCAGTCGTTAAGCGTCTGCCTTCGGCTCAGGTCATGATCCCAGGGTCCTGGGATCGAGTCCCACATCGGGCTCCCTGCTTAGCGGGAAGCCTGCTTCTCCCCCTCCCACTCCCCCTGCTTGTGTTCCCTCTCTCGCTGTCTCTCTCTCTCTGTTGAAAAATAAATAAAATCTTTAAAAAAAAAAAAATCTAACCAATGCCAAACCTTGAGTTCTATTTTAATATGAATTCAATCTCATATGTGTGTGAGAGTATGTATGTGTGTATTAGGCATGAAGTTTTGTTTGACTTGAAAAGTATATGAAAAAAGTAAATATTAAATATTTGCCCTCATCATGCTGTATATAGAACATATGCTAATATATTAATTCTCACGTGTCTCTTCCAAAGAAAATATTTGAAAAAATGGTGCAATTCACAGGACTTCTTGAAAATGAGAAATCATTATAGTTAGTGAGTGAATTAGGATTATAACCCAGGAGTGGAGGGCAGCAGCCAGATTCAAAACAAAAGTTGCACAATCTTCAACCTGCTTAATTTATGAACAGAGTTCAAAGTATTGACAGAGTCTCCAAACTTCAGGGCTCAACATTAAGAGAAAGTCTGACTTTCAGTATTAATAGCAACCAGAAATAAAATTTTTAAATGTAGCCAATAAATAAAAACTTAATAAATAAAATAAAATGCAGACCAAAGTTTGACAATATTGATAATATTATATAATCAGACATGTGGCTACTGTTAAAATTCTTTGTTTAAAAGAGGATAACTGAAGTTTGGTGCTATTTTTATTACATTAGTGTCATTACAGAAAAACATTTTTAACAAAATAAGTATAAATTAAAAAAATTTTCTAAAATACCTCCTGAAAATATGTTTTTCATTCCTGAAAAACAAATCAGATAACAGATTATATAAAAACATTATTCCTGTAAACTTTAAATTCTCAGGACTTTATAATTAAGATGAATGTATATCCCTTTAGCCTCATATATATGTATATATATATAGTTTCATACATATATAGCATATATCTCATAATATATGTGTGTGTGTGTATGAGAAATTAAAAGGATCTTGCAAGATATATTTGCATATACCTTGCAATATCCTTGTATTTACTTTCACCATCACCTTAATACTAGCAAAGAGAAAGATTCTGCATGGACCAAGGATTACCCTTTTCTTTAGATTTTAATGGATGAGCCTTAAAAGATTTAAAGACACTCAGAATCCGTGTAAAATTTGTGTGTAATATTTTGCACCTTTGTGATGAGTAGATCAACAACTTTTGCAAAGGTTAAGGACAACTAATCCAGATAGAAGAGAGTTACAACTGAGTTGTGATGGAATAGTGGGAGCATGCACCATGGTGAAGCATCTGGTTTTAGATCTCACCTTTCCCACAAGGCTGTGTAAATCCTCTTTAACTTTCTTAATATTTCTGATCTCAATTTTCTAATCTATAAAATAATGAAAGGATATATTTCAGAGATGAACTTACCATGAAGTGAATAAAGCCTAAGTTCAGTGCCCTGGCAATGTGTTTATGTGATGGGGTATAATTGTGTAAAATTTGCAAAACTGTGTATTTTTAATAGAGATATTCCTCAAATTGTGTAACTTCATGGCCTACCAAAAATTGATCTTTCTCTTTTTCATGTTAGGGTTTATACTGAGTATTAAATTAGATAAATAAAAAAGATAAAGCTTTAGGATTATGCCTAGAACAGGGAAAACACTTGATTAATGTTCACTACCATTATTATTATCAACCACCATAGGCAGTTTGCTTGTGTTTATTTTTCCCATTGCTACATACGATTGAATATTTCATATCTTAAAGAGTATGGCTTAGGGGTGTTTAAGAAAGAGCTTAGTATATTAATAGAATTTTCCATTTAGCAAATTTGGAAAGAGAAATAGTATGAAATATATTAATTCAAATGTTAGACTTACTGATACAAATTTAAGAAGGGTAGCTTTTAAAATTTAATCAAGGCCATGTTTGCATTTTGGTGAAATATCTAAAATACTTATTCAGAAAAAACTGTGGTACTACACAGAGTAAACTTGCTTAAATGATGTGAGATGGCTGTTGCAAGAGAGGATGAGTAAATGATTGAATTCACCAGAATTATACTAATTATCGTATCTATAGAGAAACATCTAAATATCCAGGGATTTAGCAATGTATACAAAAATGGCCATGCCATTTTCTAAGTCATAGTTTGGGGACATATGATAACTAATGTAAAATCAATCATATTCATATGATATCTATTTTACTATTCATAATCAAATGTCATCATACCTTTTAATCACACACCTAAAAGTTACAGACATAAGCTGTCTCTATAAATTATGATTAATCACACAAAGAATCACAATAAATAAATATGGACTTGTGATTAAGCTCTACCTTTTGAATTTTCTATTTTATTTAAACAAAGGAGATAAATACATGCTCTGGTTATGAATAAAATTCACCAGGAAAATATGACTTGTATTTCAAATAATAGGAGTTTGAATATTACCCTCACTGAATCATCAAGTCAATTTAGGAATTCATTTCATGCTTCAAGATGAAACAAATTTAAGATAAATACACTAGTGTTGGCTCTAACAACAGCTTAAATCCTGAAGCAATATTAATTTATACACATGTAGAATTGCATCTTGGATGACTTTTAATGTGAGATATATATTTTTCAATGTAATTTAAAGTCCTGCTCAGAGAAGAATGCTAGCTGTGTTTGTCTTGCCTTTTCTGAGTCAATCATGAAATCACCTCATGAATTAGCTGAGCAATAGTAAGAATGAGGAAATTGTTTCTGCTCTGCTCAATAGAGATAGAAAGGTAAGTTCTTTCCAGGTAGTGAGTTGAATCGCTCAAATCACAATGCCATTTCCTGCTTCATGCTGTGCCCATTTAGTAAAACTGAATTGGTCATCATGTTCTTAGCATTGCTTTTCAGAGATGTCACACGCACTGCAGAAGAGCTGGGAAGGTAGCTGGTTGATCTCTCTTGATAGGACTTCCTCCCACAGCAGAGCTGGCTATTGAAATGTCTCCTGAAGCTTTCACTGAGTAGATAAAGAGCAAATGGATTGACACAAGAATTGCAAAAGCTCAGAACACGGGCAACTATGGTGACAATCATGTGGCCTAGAGATGGGTCAATCTCATTATAATTGAAAGACCTATACATGTAGAGAATGTGATTTGGAAACCAACAGAAGACAAAGCAGCCCACAAAGACCAGCACAATTTTAGCCAGGCGCTTCCGTGTCTCCATCTGCAAATACAAGGAAACAGTCCCATTGGTTAAAATGAAAATGGAACCATCTGCATGCAAAACATCATGGTGCAAAAAGAGTAAAAACTTACCATGGCATGCAAATGCATCCAAAAATACAAAAATTATTTTCCTCAACAAAGTGATAATTTCAACCAGTTTAACAAAGCCTGTTTTGGTCTTATACCCTTTCATCTAAAAATATTTGACAGCCTCTACAAGACTAGATGATAAATTATTAATAAATGGCTATGTCTTCATTTAAAACCGTGACCTATAAAAATTCTCTCTTATTTTTAACTACTTTCCTGTTGCTTACAGTCTTACTGTGTACACTTCAAATATAAATCATTTGTTTGTATTAAATCCATTGAATTAATGAACCACACAATATACTTAAGATTAGATTTTTTTAATCAGGGTAATTGAAATAGAGCATGACTTTTTATTTTTTTATTTTTATTTTTATTTTTTTAAAGATTTTATTTATTTATTTGACAGAGAGAGAGAGCGAGAGCAGGAACACAAGCAGGGGGAGTGGGAGAGGGAGAAGCAGGCCTCCTGCCGAACAGGGAGCCCGATGTGGGACTCGATCCCAGGACCCTGGGATCATGACCTGAGCCAAAGGCAGACGCTTAACGACTGAGCCACCCAGGTGCCCTAGAGCATGACTTTTTAAATCCTTATTCCACACACACACAAAAAACACCTTGAGATTTAAACTTCTGACTCACATAAATCACAACCTTCTGATGTAACTATTATTCTTATAAGTATTACTATGTTAGATTACCTTTCAAAATAAAAAGATATTTTCTTTCTTTTCAAAAACTTTACATACTGTGTTCACTGTTTTATAAGAAAGTCTTCAGGAATGTGATAGATAAAATTCAAATATTGGAAATAAATCTTTTTAATCTAAAAATCATTTTCTAACATCTAGAGTTCAAGGTTTAGCTCTTACATGTCTTACTTGCTCAAATATTTAAATAAGGCAACATGAATGTGAAAACTTAATTTATCAAAGGATATTGATAGTAGGCAAAATGATATTTTCTGAGCTAAAACTATTGATAGTGAATTAGAATATTCCAAAGAAAAGTGTAGTGAGTGGTGATGGGGGAAGCAAACAAAGGTGCAGTAAAGAGGAGGAAAGCAAAATGTGGTACCCCAGATGTATCCTGGTGGCATGAGTTAAGCAACCTGGCAATATTAAGGGGCTCAACATGAAATTTATTATGAAGCAGTGTCCACCCTACAGGTGGAACATGGGTGCAAGGATTTTAGGGCCACCTATACTTGGAGACTCAAATGCACAGGCAGGCTGTTGGCATTGAGAGTACTTCTTACTGATATCAAGCCTAGTTACCCAGCCAGAGTTTATAAGTCCCAATAGAGAAATTCACAAAAACAAGGCAGAACTAAGGCCACTTTAAAAAATAAAAGTGGAGGTGGGAGGGTAAGAGGAACTCAATTTTAGAAACCAAAGCAAAAACTCAAATACCCAAATTGAGATACAAATTGGATCACAAGGCAAAGGGAAAAGTGCATTGAGCCCATGACCTGAATTTTTTTGTTTCAATGATGCTAGATATTTAGATAATAAATCTGTTAACTTATCTACAATTACTTTAGTGACTGATTGATTTTTTAGCTCTTAAAGAAGATGTGGATCTCTGATGTTGATGGTCATTAATAAGTAGAGGTTACTTTCCATGCAAGAACTCTTTCGAGATTCTGTTGTTGAAGTGTGCAACACCCCAGCCTGTGCCTCCTTCTACAACCCAGCAAATTTTAATGATCTGTCATTCAACTTGCCTTTAAATTGGTGAAGAGCCAACCAAACCTCCTTGTACCTACAGAACCCTTTGGAAGAAGTTCCTCCCGAAGAGTCCACAAAAGCACAACTTGAAACTCTGTCCCACTAGACGGTATTTCCATCTATTTGTGGATTAACACAATTTGTTTTACCTTAAGTTAGTATCTCTGTATATTCCTTAAGGAAGAAAGACTATGTAAGGTGCATTTGTAATTTTAAATTAGTATATGATTTTTATAGGACAAGCTATAAAGTTGAGTTAAAGAAAATATGACCTCTTAATCACTCCCACCCTTGTTCTCTGCCCTCTGTTCCCAGAGCCCCATTCTGGCATCCTACCCAAATGGCATCCCCAGTTCCCAGACCATGTCCTACAGTCCTTTCCTGATGAATCCTTGTCCAAGACTTTCTGTCATCCTTAATGGGCTAATGGGAGAAGAGACAATAATTAAATAAATTTATACTTGAAATGTGATAATTTTCTGGTTTATTATGTCATTTTTTTGCATGAACATTTGAAGGTAAAGAAAAGCCTTCAAAGACATTGAATTTTAATAGCTCCGGCCCAGATGGCGGAGAAGCTGGACTTCAGCGGATCTCTACAGAGCTATATATAACACGGCCACATATTGGAGATGCCTCCCCTCCTCCTCCCGGCACAACATCCCTTCTAGTTCAGGCTAATGCAAATCCCGGTGCCCTGGGACTCTGTTTAATCTTTCACGGTATTTTTTTTTTTTAAGATTTTTTTTTTTATTTATTTATTTGAGAGAGAGAGAATGAGAGAGAGAGAGAGAGCACATGAGAGGGGGGAGGGTCAGAGGGAGAAGCAGACTCCCCGCCGAGCAGGGAGCCCGATGCGGGACTCGATCCCGGGACTCCAGGATCATGACCTGAGCTGAAGGCAGTTGCTTAACCAACTGAGCCACCCAGGTGCCCCCTTCTTTCACGGTATTGAGAACCCACGAAATAGAACAGAAAATAGCAGTTACTGCCTCTGACCCACACACCCCGAACACACACACACACACACCCCTACCAAGCTTACCTGTTTTTTAGTATGTTCATTGTATTCTCCAGGAAGATTATGTGCACTTTTAATTAAGGTCTTTGCAATATGATAATAATAAACGCTAATAATAGCAAGTGGTATGAGGAAATAGACCAAGAAGATGAGCACCGAATGAATCTTTGGGTGTAATTCGTCCGTCTGAGGGTAGGGTATGCACGCCGTGAAGGTGCCATTTTCCAAGCTATCAATGCTTGTCACTTCCGAAAACACGGCCTCCGGAACCGCCAGCAGCACGGAGATCACCCAGATCCCCACCGCCTTCACACAGGTCCACAGCACCGCCCCGGACGTTTGGATGTCCATGGGGTTGACAATGGCTCTGTACCTGGAAAGACAACACGCCTCACATTACTCTCTTAGAAGGAAAATGTAAAGGGAGGGAGAAAGAGAGAGGAAGGAAGGGAGGGAAGAGGAGATCCCACTTGCTAATACTCCATTATTCCCTAGCTGTTTTGTAGTGTATGGAATATTTCATATCTCCGATGTCTGTCTGTCTACAAGTCATTCCACTGCTTACTAGCACAGCAGACAGGAAGAGAAAGGGAAAGATTTTAAACTGTCATTCCCCAAATTGCATTCATTTGCTTACCTCTTTCACAAGTCTTATTCTAAATCAGTAATACAAAAAGTATCATTTATTGAATATTTTTATTTAAATCATTACATTTTCAAAAAAGGCTCTCAATACTGAAATTGCTCTAATATACAATAACTCTAAAATATAAAATGTCTACAAAATAATGTTACTAAGTTCTGTCTTGATACCCTTCTTCAGCTTTTGAGCCTGAGTCTCCTACTTTTTTCCTGAGGACATTAGGAAACAAGATTAATCGAGACTGGGATTTCTGAGGTAATTCAATCATAAGAACTGAAAGAACTGAAGATGAAATGACATTCTGTCTTTGCAGCTCAAATTTATTTCATGTTGAGACCTCACGAAATCCTCTCTTCCTATATAAAACCATCATAATGGTAAAAGGAACCACACTCCAGGACACAGGGCTTAAACAATCCAAACAGCTAACTCAATCACACACTTTAGGGTAATAATAATGCAAACAAACCAAAATTATATGTGAACATCAAATTTTTATATTTTTCTAAAAGTATTTCAGCTTACAGTATACCTAGAAGGTTAACACGAGACAGTAAAAACTGATTTTAGTCAAACAAATCTGAACCATTGTCTCATCTCTGATATCCTTTGGAAAATCACTTAAGGTCTTCTTCATCTGTAAGGTGGGGATAAAAACATTTCTCTCAAAGTTTTTTGATTATAAAAAAATGGAGAGAACAGCTATTACTGTGCCTGCCGATTAGCAGATATTAACCATACCATGACTCTGTACCTTCTCCATATTTACATTTGATTTAGTCTGGTGTTCTAAAAAATTCAGAATATTTCAAGCACCGTAACAAGCAGGTAAGACATTCTGAGGTTCTATAAAGCTGTTTCCCATTGCCCACAGGAGAGGAACAGCTCCCAGCCTGAGGGGAGCCTCGCTTTCTCCTTCCTGATTTGCATCAAGTGTCCTTCCCAGGACCTCAATAAGAAAAAGTCCATATTTTTATCTAGAGAGTCTTCCCATGTATAACAAGAAACATATAAATTTTAAAGTAGAACAACAGCAAAGGGCCTTGACACCAAATTAAATAAAGAAGCATGCGTAATGCATTTATTTTACCCAGACTTTGCACATGGCAGAACACAGTATACATGTGTTCCTTCCCCATTCTGCTTAATTGCATGTTCTTAAGAAACTAAAAGAAGCATTACAATCGGTAACTAGAATGAACTGTTTTTTTCTGTTTCTTTTAAATTTCTTATTAGATTAATACATTCAAAGAAGTTTTCTTTTGTTTTGTTTTTGTTTTTGTTTTAATCAGAGAGCACTATGAGCCTATAAAGAACAATAGAAGCCCCTGATTTCATTTCAGGTCCTGCTCCCGGGTTGAACCAATTTCACGTCATTACCTCCATATGTCTAAGAAATGTCCTCCTGCTACTGTCTCTTGAAATAAATATTATCGACATTTGCTCTCGACTCCTGCTATTAAAGGTGAAGATTTTCTCTCTTATCTCACCTCTATTTCTCCCATTACCAACTTCCTGATTTAGTATGCTATATTCAATGTTTATAAAATAGTCCCTATACTGTTATTATGAGTAAACAAGTATCTCTCACTGCAGGATTAAGTAATATGCTATGTTGTCTTTCTTAAACATGTCTCTGATTTATCTAGAGTTGCTACTTGATCATTGTTTTGTTTGCATAATTTTCCATGTTCCTGAATTTACTTTTTTAAAAAATGCTCTTCTACCACCTTGTTGAATAATTGGAATCCCAGTGCTTGAATCTCAATTCCTCTTTCTTAGTCTTTTACTTTATCAAGCTCATCTCCACCTTCTTTTTGGTTTTACTTTCTAAGATACTTTATTAGCTTTAGCTTCCATTCTTTCTTCTGATTTTTTAAATTTCTGCTATCATATTTTTAATTTCTAGAAGTTCTTTCTAGTTTTCAAGTCACTCTTTTACATAGCATCCTATTCTTATAAATATATGTTCTTATTACATATCTATGGAACTAATTCAGAAAATTTTGTTTACTTCTCTTTCTAGTATAGTTTCAATATGGCTAACAATAATAGTAGCACAGCTTCTCCAAAGTTTCAAGCAAAAAATTTTTTTCTCATATTAAAATCCAAGTATTGAATGTTAGAAGAAAACCGTTCCCTTCACAAAGTCCAGTAACTATATTTTAGTACCAATATACATTATTTTCACTGTGAATCCATTTTTTTCTTTTTACATGTTAAGATGTCCCTCTTTTTTTTTTTAACATTAATTGCAAGCTGTTATTCTTGGAATTCATGGAAACATAATTAAAGCAGATATTGAACAAACAAAAAACAAACTAATACATTCAAAGAGTTTTATTTGTTTGGTTTCTTTATGCTAGAATTTCTCCTCAAAAGTTAGATATCTACTACCTGCCAACTCATATTTAAGATCAAAGTACAAAAAGCTAATGGTAAATTCTTTTGTACATGGAGGAGATGAGAAATGACCAGAGAAATTTTGGGGGTGATGATTACTAAAAATTGATCAAATAACTAGCTTTCCTTGTTAGATTTCAGAAAACTCAAAGAATATTCTGAACTTTCTTTTGTGGATTTAAAAAGAAGGAAAGCAGGGGCTCCTTGGTGGCTCAGTCAGTTAAGCATCTGCCTTTGGCTCAGATCATGATCTCAGGGTCCTGGGGTCAGGTCATGATCTCAGGGTCCTGGGAACAAGCCCAGCATCAGGCTCCCTGCTCAGCGGGGAGTCTGCTTCTCCCTTTCCCTCTGCCTCTACCCCTGACTCATGCTCTCTCTCTCTCTCTCTCAAATAAATAAATAAATTCTTCAAAAAAAGGGGGGGGAGGAAAACAAATGTCACTCCCCACCCCTTATTCCCACCCCATATCTAACCACATAAACATAAAGCATGTTAGGGAAACTGAGAAGAGGAATGAAGGTTATAACTCTTTCATTCTGACAAGATTGCCATAGTAGAGCTAGCAACAGATCTAGAATTCTTGTTTTAGGAGAAGCAAGAAACCTAGTAGGAATGTAAGATATGGGTACAGAAGGCCTTTCCAACAGGGACGATTCCTGGTCATGTCCTGTAAGGAAGGGAAATAGACTTTGGATCTTTCCCTAAATGACATACATGTAATGGAAAGGGGAGTACTGACAATTCTATAAAGCCAGAAATCAGTTTACAACAATAGATTACTTAAGTGTCATTATTAGTACTTAAACATCACATAATTGCCAGAGAATAAGCTTTACATTGATGTTTCATGTGCATCTTTGAAAGGATAAAAAGTCAAGCAATACAGTGCAAATTAGTATGGACATGTTTAGTCATCTTTTCTTCAAATATTTATAAAAATGTAGGAATGAAACAGTCCCTCAGTATGTAAACTATCTCATTAAATTAAGTAGCATAACAGATATGTGTGAAAAGTTATGTTTTTTTCATTCAGGTAGTCTCAGAAAGGTATCCCTAATGGAAAACTAGAAAATAATCAATCAAAAGGGATTAAAGAAAACATAATTACCATTTATGTATTAAATATTAATAAATAGTATGCTTCTTCATTAATTTCTGTTTTGAATCTTGCCTTATCATATCTGTGTATAGTCTAAATTTAATGTAAAGGGATAATGGAATATAATCATATTACAAAATATATAATGAAAATTAGATCATTTTAGCTTATATAAAGTCATCTCAATATCTCAAAATCTCCAACTACACATTTCTATAAACCTACTAGCTACATTATCTATCGTTTCTTTCTTTTTCTCATCATAGTTTCATTTATCAGAGGACAACAAAGAGTTTAAATGTGAACAATCTGACAAAGGAGAGAAAGGTATTGTGGAAGCAAGAGAAAGAGAAAATTTCAAAAAGATGTATAGACCCTCTGTGTCAAATACTCTGTAAAAACAAAAACAGAAACCTCCTTTTGCTTACTGTTGTATGTAAAGTGCATAACACAATGCCTGACCCATAGTCATTTCTCAATGAACATTTGTTGAACTAATAAGGAAATGTGGCCTGAGCAGCAAGGAGATCACTTATTAAAAGCAGTTTTGGTAGAGTGGGGTGGTCGTTGGATAGTAGGTTAAGGGGAGAATGGACGTTAGAGATGGAGACACAGTCTAGTCCAGTGATGCCCAAGCTTTATCAATATTCAGAATCACCTGGAACTGAAAACAGATAAAGTATTAGATTTTTCCCCAGACTTACTGGCACAGAGTCTCTAGGAGGTAAAAATATGAGGTTCTGCATTTTACTAAGATTTTCAAATGATTCTGAATATAAACCAGGTTTAGAAACCACCTTTCAAGAAGATTGACTGTGGCAGTGTGCATCTTTCCACAAGACCCCTGTGAACTTGTCTGGTGCAAAGGACACACATTCATCAGCGGAGAGTATCTGGAATCCAGCAAAAGTTCAGTGTTAAGAATTAGATGCCTGCCCTTTACAATATGTCACATCATTTTTTTTTTTTAAGATTTGTTTATTTATTTGAGAGAGAGAGAGTGCACACAAGCAGGGGGAAGGGCAGAGGGAAAGGGAGAGAGAGAATACTCAAGCAGACTCCCTGCTGAGCATGGAGCCTGATGCAGGGCTCCGTCCCACGATGCTGAGATCATGACCTCAGCCAAAATCAAGAGTCAGCCACTTAACCAACTGAACCACCCAGGTGCCCCACATCATGTTTTATTATTTTAATTCAATTAGCCAACTTATAGTACATCATTAGTTTTTGATATACTGTTCAATGATTCTTTAGTTGCATATAACAGCCAGTGCTCACCACATCATGTTCTAAATGTATTTATAGCTTGTAGCAGTAAAACTTTTTGTGAATAAAATTAATAAATTTATTATTTAAAAATATCTATTCAAGACCATAGAACAGAATGTCTAAAACAATAATCTTTTTAAAATAATGTAATAAGTGGGATGTTACTTTGGAAAGAATGAGAAATACAGGATTCAATTACAGAGGGCTCAGCAATTCCATTTGTTTTTTACACTCCCCCCACCAAATTACTTTGTTCTTAACCCATTAAAGTGTATGATTTAAATGACATATGAAAGTGTCATGAGGAGGAGAATGACAATGACAAACCGTGTTGGTGAAGGCAACAGGTTGGAACTAGCCAGTCTATGATTAAAGGAATTGGAGAAGGCCTATAGAAGGTAAAGAGCTCATTTTCATTAATTTTACAATAGGCTCATTTGTTCTCCACTTTAATGTCTATTATCTAATAATTACCTGCATATGTGAATAAATATTGGTTTGAATTAATGGGTTATTTGTCATCCTGACACACAGTTGGCATAGTATAAGTAGTTACACAGCTACATACTGTTTAAAAATGCTTTCACATTAATTATGTCATTTGATAAAATAATCCTGTGCAGTAAAATTAATTAAAGTACCCATTTTACAGAAAATCTCATTGAGATTAAAGGATTAAATGATGTTGAAATGACTGCCAGTATGCAGATGATTGGGGATTCACACAAGACTATCTTGTGACTTCAGTCTATATTTTTTCAGTTTATGGCACATTGCGGAAGATGCAACTGAAAAATTAAATGCTTTATCTGTTCTACTCATTTTTAGACATTCGATCTCCTTGTCCTTTAAAAGTCAGTGGTATTTTTAAATGGAAAGACTTGACGTATGTCTGTAATCACATTTTCTCAATTTAATGATCATTTTTATGGGAGTAACTGAGCCTCAATACTACTAGCAAGTAATATTTCATATTTTTTTAAAGATTTTATTTATTTATTTATTTGACAGAGAGAGAGAGCACAAGCAGGTGGAGCAGCAGAGGGAGAGGGTGAGGGAGAAGCAGACTCCCTACCGAGCAGGGAGCCCAACAATGTGGGGCTCGATCCCAGGACCCTGGGATCATGACCTGAGCCAAAGGCAGACGCTTAACCATCTGAGCCACCCAGGTGCCCCATTTCATATTTTTTAAGTCATCTCTAAAAACTGCATTTTCATCAAATCAATGTAAATACCTACAGTCACCTCCAGGTCATGCTCTCATAATCTAAAACTGGCTTCTCATGAGATGTTTAATGCTTGGTTGTCTCTTAAGATGTGATTCTCTCGATCTCGGACTTGTAGACGCCGAGCTGCTCTGCAAGTCGCCCTGCCGCGTGGAAGCTGGAGCCGCACCTCCCGCATTGCCCCTCCGGCCAGCCGGGCACCTCAGATGAGAGCGGCCCCTAGACCAGCGCCGGCAGCTCAGCCTCCAGCAGCGGCTCCACCAGCTGCTGTCGGCTCACCTGCTGCTGCGCCCCGGCAGCCAGTCTCAATGGCCCAGATGGCAACCACTGCAGCTGGCGTGGCTGTGGGCTCTGCTGTCGGGCACACCATTGGTCATGCCATCACTGGGGGCTTCAGTGGAGGAGGCAATGCTGAGCCTTCAAGGCCTGACATCACTTATCAGGAGCCTCAGGGAACCCGGCCAGCACACCAGCAGCAGCAGCAGTTGGCCCATGCCACTACGAGATGAAACAGTTTCTGGAGTGTGCCCAGAACCAGGGTGACCTGAAGCTTTGTGAAGGTTTCAGCGAGGTGCTGAAACAGTGCAGATTTGCAAATGGATTAGGCTAATCAAGAAGTTCAAATTGAAGATATGGAAAATCATCTCTCATAACCAAGTTAATTTAGCATAAAAATATAATTGAAGGTGAATATATAAGGTGTAAAACCACCAGTTAAGCTTCTCCTTCATCATTAAATACAGCTTTCTTCGGAATTGGAATGAAAAATGTTGTTCTTACTGTATAGAAGTTCATTGAGATGGTTTGAATTTGGGGTTGGGCAGATGTTTGTGTGCCTCCTTAAATCACCTTTTGTGATGTTCTCATTTGTGAATTAATTGGAATAAAGTGATTTTTCTCCCCCCAAAAATGTGATTCTCTCCCCCAAATTAATTTAAATTAAATCACAATTATTAAAATTTTCATTTTCAAAATATTCCCCCCAAACTTCCACAAACAATAAAAGTAAAGAAGGCCTAGACTGAAAGTTGAAAGAATATTCTTTTTTAAAAAAAAAGATTTTATTTATTTATTCATGAGAGAGAGAGAGAGAGGCAGAGGCAGAGGGAGAAGCAGGCTCCCCACAGAGCAGGGAGCCTGATGTGGGACTCGATCCCAGGACCCTGGGATCATGACCTGAGTCGAAGGCAGACGCTTAACCATCTGAGCCACCCAGGTGCCCTGAAAGAATATTCTTAATGAAAATCTGCAGAAGACAAAAATCAAAACCTAATGGCAAATAGAAGAATCAAGGGAAGGGCTAGGGATAAATAAATGGTTAGCATTTATTCTTGTTCCCCTTGAAGTTCCATGAGTAACTGGAAATAGAAAATACTGCCCAGAACCTCAATAAATCAGTGGTGTTCACAAAGACAGGCTATTAACCTAATAACAATGAGTATTTTGTATCAATAATTAAAACAATAAGTTAAGAGACAGCTCATTAAGTTTGAACCTAGCAATATTAAGCTGGTTCATCACTTGGAGCCTGGACTGAAACTGAAAATAACATTGATCATACAAAAACAAATAAGAATACAGGAACAAAAACAATTTAAAAAAAGGAAATGTAATGAAGACATGTATCTTTTTGTATAGAAAATAAACAAATGAACTTTCCAGTTACCAGTTGTCAGTATATTTGGAATGTGGGTGGACTTAAAATAATCTACTGGCTACATAAATATTATCTAAAATCTATACAATGATTCAAAAGTAAACATAATAATGGCAAGTAAATACACAAATATAGCATATAACTATCTTGTACTGAATATTCAATCAATTGCTTCCAGAAGAGAATCATATACACCTCATATCAACATCAACTTTTCCAGAAATACAATAAATAAACAAGTCAGGACTAACTAAAAAACTTTAAGTATGAACTTATTGAATGGAATATTATACAACCACAATAAAGGATGAGATCATGTCATTTGTGACAACATGGATGGACATAGAGGGTATTATGCTAAGAGAAATAAGTCAGATTAAGAAAGACAAATACCATATGATTTCTTTCATGTGTGGATCCTGAAAAACAAAACAAATGAATAAAAAAATCAAAAAGCAGAATCAGATCCACAAATACAGAGAATGAGCTAATAGTTGCCAGAGGGAAGGGAGGTGAGGGGATGAGCAAAATGGGTGAAGGAGAGTGGGAGATATAGGTTTCCAGTTATGCAATGAATGTCACGAGAATCAAAGGAACAGAGAATACTCCCCACTTGCCCTTTTACCAGAGTGAGGACTTTTTTATTGTCAACTTGTCCCAAAAAAATTTAAGGGAGCTTAAAAATAAAGATACAAACAACATACAACGACAAGAGGGAGAGGGTGAGGGAATATAATCAATGTTATTGTAATAAGGTTGCATTGTGACAGACGGTAGCTACACTTGTGGTGAGCAATAGAATAATATATAGAGAAGTTGACTCTACATTACACACCTGAAACTAATATAACATTGTATATCAACTATACTCAAGTTTTAATTTTTTTTAAAAAAAGAACTTGTTGAGAATGAGAAAATAAAAATGCAATTAAAAATTTTAAAAGACCTTGGAGACTGGTCAACCCTCCTGAGGAATCAGCAACTGGAAGAACAAAAGTAAATTGTTATTTTCATTCCTGGAACACACACAGAACTGTACTGCTGGGACAACAATAAGGAAGGTGTTGTTGAACTTCACTGTCTCACCTCCTGGCTCAACCAGAGCAGATGGACCCTATTTAAATGTAGCACCACAGGCAGAAGACTGACAGATACATCTTAGAGTGTCTTTGTTTCCACTAAGAAGTGGGCCAAATAGATCAGCATAAATTATTAACTGAAAGACTTGTCTGAGATGTTGCAACATGGAGTAGAGTGATAGGTAGAGCCCCAGAGACAGAACTCACCATCCAGCTGCCTTACCAATACTAATGTCCCTTCTCCTCTTTTGGTCTTTCTCCATTCAATACCCAGGTAGGGAAATAATAGGATCCTGGCTATAGTCCCTCAGCTCTACAGTTGAAGACATCATTCTTAATTTGCAAATGAAGAAAATAACCACCTTAAGAGCATGTGTTTTGCATTATTTTATCATCTTCTCCAACTAGAACATCTGACCTTAACAAAGGCAGGACTAGCACCCACATTCCTGGTGCATTCCTTCTTATTTATAGTGTGTCCCAAAAGTTTCAGATCAAGGTGAGTGAATAATCTTCAAAAACTATAAAGTTTTCTCAAAAGCTAGAAGCATTTGAGACCAATGAATAAAAGATATCTGACCTATTGGAGTTAAATATAGCAACTTTTGTTTAACAAAAAAAAATACAAATTAAAATTAAAAACTAATAAATTAAGTGCAGGTTATAATTTATCCTGTTTTATGACTATATAAAAGTAACACCAAGCACTTCTTACAGAAAAAAATGCCCTTTTTGCATCTGCAGATAGAATGCTTGCAGACAAACATGTGACTCACATTTTGTGATAGTATAAGTCAACTTATAGTCTTCAACTTTTATTTTTCCTCTACCTGGGTTTCCTCCCTTTTTTATTTCATTGTATGTTGTTTGTATCTTTATTTTTAAGCTCCCTTAAATTCTTTTGGAACAAGTTGACAATAAAAAAGTCCTCACTCTGGTAAAAGGACAAGTGGGGAGTATTCTCTTAGGAGGTACTGCCAGTCTGAACTCTCCAGAAGAGTTGAGAAATACACTCAAAGTGCTAATGTCAGCACAGAGAAGCAAGGGTTTCTCACATACTACCCAGGGCTCCAGACCAAAGAAGAAATCATCTGCAGTCCGGGCCAGCTGGTTAATCAGTATCTGAGCTTCAGTCAGGAGTTTCGGTGAAAACCCAGCAAACAGATTATGGCATGCCCCCCCCCGCCACCGCCCCATTACTGGACTGAGACTGATAAAAACGCTTCTGACAGCCTAGGAAGTATAGATCCAGGGCCTACATTTGATCTATTTCACTATTTTAACAAATAATTATACTGAAGAGAGTATCTGTTTGCATTGGTATAATATCCAAATAATGTTAATGATTCAAGGTTCATACCTGATAGAACTAACTCAGTTATGGAATTAAATCTGATTATCTTAACTAGCAAACAAAAGCTTGAAACCATTCATATTTTAGCACTTCAGTCAGATTTGGTGCAAAATTATTTTTACATTCAATCCAACATTGGCTATTTAATATCAGAAAAACAACTTGGTCTGATACATTAAATTAATATTAATTTCACTTTTATTTTTATGCATTTTTAATATTTAATTTATAATTGCATTTTAGTTAACACATAAAAAAGAATAAGATATCTAGTTTTACATTTGTAAATATATAAAATTATAAAGTTTACAGTTCAGCACTAGGAATCTGAGAAATTTTTCCTATAAAAGAAAAAGAACTCATTCTTAAAAGTTAGTTGCATTCTAATTAGAGGCTTTTAGAGGCCAAAATGTCTTCAAGAATCAAAGAAATTGTATTCTAAACTTGGAAATGAAGCTACTATAATAGATAGTGAAGGAGAGATCTATAATGCCAGCCATAAACAAAGTATGTTTATGGGACCCCACCTACTCAGTATCACAGCATATAGGTGAGTGTGTGAGTGTGTGTGTGTGTGTGTGTATGTGTAGAACTGTTATGTGTTTTAACCACAGAGAATACGCAAGTGCCTGTAATTCGCTATTTAATGTGAGCAAGCAAACAAGTACATTTTCAAAATACAAAAAAATTCATCAAGATAAAAGTAGAAAACAAACTGAGGTCACCATTCCCACCATCTCAGACCATGCTATGTATCCCCCCCACCCCCCGCCCACTCTGGCTGTGATATGTCTCTGAGGCACATCTACAGTGGACACAAATGACCTTTACTAAAGATTCATCAGTTGAAACTTCTCGAAAAAGTTTGGAAAGCCAAGGATCAATAATCCCGAGTACCAAAAGTGTCACCCACCCAACCCTTTGGCCCCATCAACAAGGTGATTTAGGCCCTCGAGGTAGATTCATAAGTATTATATTTCTTATTTCAGTCTCTGCTCTCTATGACATTGAACTCCACATCACATTTGGATATGCTTTCTGAAATAGAATTATCTTCCTGTTCCTTTTTCTGCATCACTGTGATCTCTACTTCTAAATTCTCTATCTTTATTTTCTTAAGCAAAGACATTTAAGCCATCTCATGAAAATAGGGGATTTGGTTTAACAATTTAAAAACTCTAACAACAGGGTTTTGCAGGGTTGTGTGTGTGTGTGTGTTTTGTTTTGTTTTAGTTTTCCTGTTGCTACAACTACTCCTTAATCTTGACTTTGAGATGTTTCTTTTATTTTACAATCACATTTTTATGATGTTCTTTGCTTTTGTTGAATCTAATGAATCAGCTTTTGCAATCATTTTTCCTTTTTTACTCTTGGGTGCTTTGTTTCAAACTGAACTTTTCAGTCTACCATTAGTAGGAAAGATCATTAATAAAATCTTATGATTAGAAAAGCAATAATGTGGCTTAATGTGAAGAGTATGGTCTTTGAACTGAGCTAAAAGGCTAGCTCCATCATTGTAAGATCATGAAAATGCTGCTTAATTTCAAGAGTTAGTTTTCTCCACTTCAAAATGGTAATAATATTAATACCTACTTCATAGAGTTGTGAGGGTAATAAACTCACACACAAATAAGCACAGTGCTAAGGGAGATTAGTCTTCTACTTGTTATCAAATTGACAGGAAATCAAAATATTTGCTTAAATAAAATGTGAGGAGATCAAGTACTTATCAACAGTTGATTACTATGTTCTGGAAGAAAAGTAGACGTGTAGACAATATAGAGCAAAACATTTCCAAAGCATTTTAATTGAATATTGGGATATATTGGGTCATTTCATCACCAGGGATTCCAGTTCCCTAATTTATGTCTCCAAAACATGCACTAATAGGCAAATCTGGACCAAGTAGAAAAGGCAACCCAGCTTTTTTTATCCTTAGTAAGTTATCTGTGCTGCATTTACAGAGTACTTGACCCACATAACAAACCAAAAAGTCAGTAAGTACATGAGGAATAGCATGTTCTCTCAGCTTGGTCAGAGCCAATTTACCTGTGGGTCTCCATGATAATAGGTTGAGAAAAATGGCATGAAATAAACTCAAGCCTTGGATCTTGCTACTCGTGGAATTAAAGCACAACAATAGTAATTTTAACTAGTGTAGTGATAGCTATTCATTAAGTTTTATTCTAATCATTAAGTAGAATTCTTTTAACTTTCTAATTAAAATAGGTCCTATAAGGAAGGGCAGCTAAACTAAATAGTCACATTTTAATTATAGGAGTCAAAGAAAACTTCATAAAAGGTAATAGAAATGGTGTCATATTAGCAAGATGAGGTACATAATTTACCCGAAGTCACCTATTTTTTTAGGAACGTGGTTTTAGAAAGAATATGACACAAACCAAAATGTCAATAATATTTGGTTTAAAAGGACAGAAGCTCTCAACTCCCCAGTTATTACTGTCTTTCCTTCAACGAAGAACAGCTCTTCAATGCCAGAGTGAGGGAAGGGTATTATTGCAAATACCAGGAAATTTAGATGGACTCATTTTCCATTAATAACAACATGTAAATTGAAGAAGAGAGTGACCACCACCTTAATCATCCAAGTCCAATTGTTTGTCTAAATAGCTTACGTCCATACCCCATCCCCAAGGGAATTAGACCAGGGTTCCATGCACAGTTGCCTAATTGGACATTTTGTCCCCAACCCCATTCAGACATCCCTCCTGCTTAAAGGCCTGAAAGCATGATCATAAACAGACTGAGGTAGGGGCACTGGACCAGGAGTCAGCAGGCCTGGATTCTTCTCTCTGCTCTGCCAAGGGAACTTAACATTCCCTGGGCCTCAGTATCTTCACCTGGAGAATGACATAGTTGAACTTAGCTGATCTGCAAGGTAGAACAGTGGACACTTCCCCATGTTTAAAATATGTGAAAAGCAGATTTGATATCAAAAAAATCAGAGGGGGAGATGAACCATGAGAGACTATGGACTCTGAGAAACAAACTGAGGGTTCTAGAGGGGAGGGTGGTGGGGGGATGGGTTAGCCTGGTGATGGGTATTAAAGAGGACACTTACTGAATGGAGCACTGGGTGTTATATGCAAACAATGAATCATGGAACACTACATCAAAAACTAATTTTGTAATGTATGGTGATTAACATAACATAATAATAAAAAAAACAACTAATGATGTAATGTATGGTGATTAACATAACATAATAAAAAAAAAAAAAAGAAGCCTCCATAAAACTCCAAAAGGATGGGGTTTGGAGAGCTTCCAAGCTGGTGAACACATGGAGGTGTTGGCTGAGTGGTGTACCTAGAGAGAGCATGTGCATGGAGGCACTGTGCCCCTTCCCATGTACCTTGCCCTATGTATTCATCATCTGGCTGTTCATCGGTATCCTTTATAATATCCTTTATAATAAACTGGTAAGCATAAGTAAATGTTTCTCTAAAAAAAAAAAGATACTGTTTTAAAGAAAACTAAATATAATCAATATGAATTTGTCTTGATTTACGAAATAAAATGTATTTTAAATGTCAAAAAATGTATTTTTACAGCACCATTTTAAGACACTAAAATTGGGTACCTACCTGTTGGGGGCGTCACTTGACTTGAGGTATTAAAACAAGAATGTATAGTCATCTGTCTGAAGAGCATTTACTATTGTAGTTGTTTGACTCCAAATAGATAACAGAATTTAGTTAATAAGTGTAAACAATGTTTCCCCATATTTGAAAAAACCTCAAAATCAAATATTTCCCTAATATTAAGTCAGACTTTCTTACCTATCAGGTTACTAAGGTACTGAATAAGGAAAGTGCACTTCTAAAATTTGGGCACACGAGAAAAGTTTCTACATGATAGTTGCACCGCTGCCCAATTTTTCTATAACTTTTCTATGAAATAGATAATAAAGATTTCCAATGTGCAGGGGAGGAGGAAGACTGGGATATGCAATTTTAAAACTGCTTTCAAACTAAGGCAATATTAATTATTTTAAAAGTAATAATTTTCTTATATATATTTTCAAGCTTCACATCTCAGTCGTTTTAACTCCTTTTACTCTAATTCCCAGATACATTCTCTCTCCCTCTCTCCTTGCCCATCCCCAGCCTTTCCAAACTACCCCCGCCCCCGCACTCCTACGCCTTTCCACCTCTTTTCCAGACCACACCACCACTTCCTGCGCCCCTACCTGTCGGCGCTGAGGGCTGTGAGAGTGAACACGGAAACCCCCACGGAGGTGAGCTGGATGACCGGGATCAGTTTGCAGCCCACCTTCCCGAACATCCACCCGTCAAAGAAGTAGCGCAAGGCATCCACCGGGACGCAGGTGAGCAGCAGGAGCAAGTCCCCAGCGGCTAGGTTAGAGATGAAGATGTTGGGGACGCTCCTCATGGCGCTGTTGGTGATGAAGATCTTCACCAGCATGATGTTGCCCAGCAAGCCCACCGTGATGATGAGCAGGTAGAGGGACGGGATCACGCAGCGGATCGCGAACTTGGCGCTGGTCCCATCCGAGGCGGGCAGGAAGTCCCTCTCCGACACCCCGGGAACGAAGCCGCTTGGATTCTCGTCAGCGGTCTGGGAGAGGTTGCAAAGAGACTTGGGGGGCATGTTCTCCTTTCCAAAAGAGTCCACTGGAGTTTTCATGCGCCCAGGTGCCCTGAAAAGTGCGACACACACTGGGGCTTAAACCATTTCCCTGTCACAGGCACAAGTTTACTGCCTGGGGCGAGCTAGTCACACTGCCGCGTCCCAAAGAGGGAGTCTGTCCACGCTCCTATGCTTCACTTCTGGAAGGGGCACATTGGCGCCTGCTGGCTCCAAATTTAAAAAAAAAAAAAAAAAAAGGCAGAGCAGTTGCGTCTTTGTTCTAATCCTCAGTGGTTTATTTTCCTTTATAGCTAGCGGAGAACAGTCCTTTTGTGAACAAAGATTTATCCCTCCGGAATTAATAAAAGTACCTGCCCCACAGTTCGCGGGGAGGGGAGGAAGTCATCCTGCCGCTGACCAGCGAACCGCAGGTGAAACCTTGGGCGGGCACTTTGCTCTTTCCACAGCTTTGCTCTTGTTTCTGCAGTTCCTGCTGGCATGTGCGGAATTGGAGGGGATCTGAGTCCTCTCTCTCACTCTGCGCCCCTACACAGTTCCATCCTCACCCGCCTCCGAGCGGGAGGAGCTCC
This sequence comes from Neomonachus schauinslandi, assembly GCF_002201575.2. NCBI lineage: Eukaryota > Metazoa > Chordata > Mammalia > Carnivora > Phocidae > Neomonachus > Neomonachus schauinslandi. The sequence goes on along the minus strand of NC_058410.1, from coordinate 23,433,966 downwards.
AGACAGTTTTGGAACCTCCGAATTCAGGGGCTGAGCTGGCAAGGCCCTGACACTGGAAAACAATTTAGGAAAGAGAAAGTGACAAGGATGGAGCAAATGAATGGAATTCCCTCCCCATTCTTCTTCCTTGACCCGATTTTTTTCACCCCAAATAGGGAAACTCTTTCCAAAAGCTGGCGTATTAGCTTTAAACATATTTTATTGAACTAGAGTATGCACACGGTACACAATTCTTAAATGTACAGCTTAATCTAACCACCATTCAGAGCCTACAATCTAACCACTATCCCTTGAAGTGACCACTATTTATTCTGCCTTTTATCATCTGAGATTAGTTTGCTGCTTTTGAGCGTCTTATAATTGGAACCATAAAGTATTTAATCTTGTGTCCAGTTTCTTTCACTCAACATTATGTCTGTGAAACCCACTTGTGATTTTGTGTGTACCATTTTTCATTGCCACAGAGTATTCTAGTATAAACATACCACTGTATTTATCAGTTCTAATGTTGACGTTTGGATTCTTTATAGTTTTAGCTAATTTGGACAATGCTTCCATAAATATTCTTTGCCTGTCTTCTGGTGCACATTTGAATCCCAGGTGTAGATTTTTTAGATCACAATGATTGAATATGTTCAACTTTAGTAGAAATGGAGAATTTTCCAAAGTGAATTCCAACTTTTTTTCTTTTGGAAACTTGCTGGACAATATCTACTAAGGCTGAACATATGATTGCCTATGACTGAGCAATGCTACCCCTAAATATACACTCAATACGTATAGAATGCACGATTTTTTTAGTTTCAGCTGTACAAGAGAGTGATTCAGCAATTCCATACATAACTCAGTGCTCATCATAAGTGTACTCTTTAATCCCCATCACCTGATAACACTATTTTAAATAGGATGTTCCCAAAACCAAAACGACTTTCCAAATTAACACCATCTGATTTTAATGTAAACTTCTCAGAAGTGGCACAGTTCTGAAGTTAGCCAAATAACACTCTTCATTAGAAATGACATTAGGCTGGTTCTTGTTTACTAAAGAATAAAATTGTGTGATCAAAAGAAAATTAGTCAAGAACTACTTACAATGATCTAGCCATAAGCTGATGAAATGTGCCAACCCATTTCTAAAACGTAAGCAATTTTTAAATATTTCGGGCCAATAACAGCATTTAAACATCATAGTTTCATTAGACAAGATAAACATTTGCACTGTAGTCAATTTTATGTTTTCTAACTTGATTACAAATCCTTATCATATTCTTCTTGGATCTCATTACTTAATTTGTTATTAGGTTAAGGTTGGCTAAATAAAATAAGTTTGAATATATGTATATAAATCACTTTTATATATCATATATATCAAGGCAATTAATATTACATATAAGTTGAGAATGTCTCTAGGAATTTTATCTTCAAAGTTATTATTTACATTTTATCTTTTAACATCCAATCTTATTATGCAAAATAAATTAACTACCAAAGCAATCTTCTATATTATGAAATCTCTCACTTTCAAACTGCAACTATCCCATTCTAACCTTTTTTATGTGAAAACATATTGTAGTCTAGATTGCTGTATGAATATCTGTATTCTCCTGTGACTATGTCTGATGATGCTAAGCATTTAGATGAGAAAAATGTTTAGTCTAAAAACTGGATTAATAAATATCCAATTGTTGGCATTATAGAAATGAAGCATCTAGATTATTGAATTTTTGCATTTTAAGTGAATCCATATGTATTTACTCGAAGTCTTAGGTTCATGAGATTGGAGAGTGTAATGAATGCTTTAATAATAATAACCTTACTGAGGGCGCCTGGGTGGCTCAGTTGGTTAAGCGACTGCCTTCGGCTCAGGTCATGATCCTGGAGTCCCTGGATTGAGTCCCGCATCGGGCTCCCTGCTCGGCAGGGAGTCTGCTTCTCCCTCTGACCCTTCTCCCTCTCATGCTCTCTGTCTCTCATTCTCTCTCTCTCAAATAAATAAATAAAATCTTAAAAAATAATAATAATAATAACCTTACTGATATTTTATTAAAATATTATAAAATTATTATAATTATGTATGTACCATTTAGATATATCATCATATTACATATAGGTGCATGGGTATTGTCTCATTTGTATAGAATCAGTACACATCAGAATAAACATCTACCAAATGGACAATTTTTTTTTATTATAGTCTATGTTCTATACATCACATTAAGTTCCTTAGAGTCATATCTAACTTAATGTTTGTAAGTGTTCTATGAGATATATATTTGAGTCTTAATTTTGCATATGAGATGATCAAAACTCATAGAGGTAAGGTAACTTCCTTAATTTCCTAAAGACTTTAGTAAAACTGTATTTTGAAGTTTATTATATTTGACTTCAAAGTCCACTGTATCTCATTGTTCCAAGAGAATAAAATTACATGAAAAAATGTGGTTTCTATATAATTGAAGGACACATTTTAATACTGAAGTATTCAATGTTTATAAAATATATATTATACATTTCATTGCCCTAAACTGAACAAAACCTATTCAGAAGTATATATATAAACATTCTTTGTTGTTTAAAATTCATGAAATAAGCTGGAAATCACAACCAAAAAAAAAAAGAAAAAGAAAAAAAGAAAAAAAATCAGTCAATGGAAACTAAACCAATAATTATACACATGACACAATAAATAGATAAAGATATTAAAAATGTAACTAAACCTTATACCATGTGTTTGAGAAGGAAGAAGAAAACATTAGCATTAACATAGAGAAATGGTGAATATAAAAAGACATATTCAATTTCTACAGAGGAAAAAACAATGTCTGTGATGGGAAATAAATTTTATAGGATTAAGAGCAGATCAAACACTGCATAAGAGATCAGTGAATTTGAAATATAGTAATAAAAATTATCCAAATTAAAATACTGAGAGAAAAAAACCTGAAAAAAAAAAAAACAGTGTATCAGTGCACTGTGGGAAGCATTCAGTGACCTAATCTTTCTGTAATTAGGTCCCTGAAGGACAGGAGAGAAAGAAAAAATCAAAATAGTGACCCAGTGTTTTTTCAAATTTGATGAAAGCAAATCCCAGGCAGAAGAAACATGAAGAAAATTCTACCAAGAAGAAAAACCGGAGGCCTTCCCACTAAGATTGGGAACAAAGAAAGGATGATCTCTTTCACCACTTTTATTCCACATTGTACTGGAAGTCTTAGCAATGCAATAGGACAAGAAAAGGAAATGAAAGTTATACTGATTAGGAAGGAGGAAATAAAACTGTCATTGTTCAAAAATGGCATGATTATGTAGACAACCCAAAAAATTCAACAAAAATCTCCTGCAACTAAAGAGCAATTTTAGCAAGGTTGCAGGATACAAGGTTAATATATAAAAGTCAATTGCTTTTTTATATACCAGCAGTGAATAAGTGGAATTTGAAATTAAAAACGCAATACCATTTACACCAGCACCCCCAAAATAAAATACTTGTACCAATCTGAAAAAATATATACAAGATCTATATAAGGAAAGCTATAAAACTCTGATAAAATAAATCACATAAATAAAGGAATGAAATAAATGGAGAGATAATCCATATTCATTGATAGGAAGACTCAATATTTTTAAGATATCACTTTTTCCCAACTTGATCTACAATGCAATATCAATCAAAATCTTAATTTGTGGATATTGACAAAGTGAATCTAAAGTTTATATGGTAAATCAAAAGACCCAGAATATCCAACACAATATTGAAAAAGAACAACATCAGAGAACTTATACTACCTGATTTCAAGATTTACTATAGAGCTACAGTGATCAAGACAGTATGGTATTGGCAAAAGAATAAACAAATCAATGGGACAGAATAAAGAGTGCAGAAATAGATTCACATAAATATAGTAAACTAGTCTCTGACAAAGAAGCAAAGGTAATACTATGGAGCAGAGTGTCTTCCAGCAAATTGTGCTAGAAAAACATATCCACATGCAAAAAAAAAAAAAAAAAAGGAATCAAGATGCAGATCTTACACCCTACACAAAATTAACCATCACACCCCCTTCACAAAATTAACCATCAACCTAAGTGTAAAACATAAAACAATAAAACTCCTAGAAGATAACATAGGAGAAAGCCTAGTGACCTTGGATGGCAATGTTTTTTTAGATACAATATTGAAAGCCCAATGCATAATCGATAAGCTTGACTAAATTAGTGACTTGAAATTATACTTCTGCTCTGCAAAAATACAGTCAAGAAATTGAGAAGACAAGCCACAAACTGGGAAAAAAATATTTCTAAGACACATAGCTGGTAAATGACTGTTATCCAAAAATAAAAATACTTAATACTCAACAATAAAAAAAACAAAAAACTCCAATTAAAAAATAGGCAAAAAATCTGAACAGATAGCTTTTCCACCCACTAACTCCTCCCCCAGCATGCCTTCTGGCAGCATACCATTTACTTCCAGCTCTGGGCTCCTACTAGGCTAGCACTACCAATGACTCTCTCTAGCCATTGTCATGATCATCTATTGGGACCTCATCAGTCCCATGATAAGCTGGGTAGTTCCTGTGGGTGGAGAGGAATATGGCCAGTAAGACAGAGTTAACACTGTTGAGTCGCTTATTGGTGAAAATGTCTTCGTTGAAAGCCCCAAGGGCAAAGGTACCCAAATCACAGTGATCACTGGAGTTGATACTGTCATGAACCATCACTTGCAAGAAACCAGATTCACAAAAGAAACCCACAAGAAGTACATCAAAGATTATATGAAATCAGTCAAAGGAAAACTTAAAGAACAAAGACCAGAAAGAGTGAAACCTTTTATGACCGGGGCTACAGAACAAATCAAGCACATCTTCGCTAATTTCAAAAACAACCAGTTCTTTATTGATAAAACCATGAATCCAGACGACATGGTTGTTATCCTGGACTACCACGAGGATGGTGTGACCCCATATGTGATTTACTTTAAGGCTGGTTTAGATGTGAAAAAATGTTAACACATTTGGCTACACTTTGGATGTTATCATGTGTTATCATAACTGACCGCTATTTTTCATCCACACAACACCAGGACTTAGACAAAGGGACTGTTGTCATCTTGAGCTCTTCATTTATTTTGACCTTGATTTATTTGGAGCAGAGGCATTGTTTTTAAGAAAGAAAGAAAAAAAAAACATGTCATGTAGGTTGTCAAAAAATAAAAAGCACTTAAATTCAAAACAACAATGAGATACAACTACACACCTATTAAAAAAACCAAAAAACTGATAACAGCAAATGCTAATGAGGATGTGAAATAATAGGCACTCTCATTTATTGCTGCTGGAAATGCAAAATGATACAGCCACTTTGGAATAGTTTGGACTTTCTTACAAAACTAAATATGTTCTTATGATAAAATGTATCAGTCATGCTTCTTAGTATTTACTCAGATGAATTGAAAACTTAATGTCCACACAAAATCCTGTGTATGGAAGTTTATAGCAACTTAATTCATAATTGCCAAAACTTGGAAGTAACCAAGATGTCCTTCAGTAGGTGGACATATAAACGATGGTATATACAGACAATGGAATATTATTCAACACTAAAAAATGAGCTATTGGGGTGCCTGGGTGGCTCAGTCAGTTAAGCATCTGCCTTCGGCTAAGGTCATGATCTCAGGGTCCTGCGATCGGCCCCGCATAAAGCCCCCTGCTCAGCAAGGAGTCTGCTTCTCCCTCTGCCCCTCACCCTGCTCATGCTCTCTTGCTCTCTCTCAAATAAATAAATAAATATTTAAAAAGTGCTATCAAGCAAGGAAAAGATACGGAGGAAATTTAAATGCATCTTACAAAGTGAAAGAAACCAACCTGAAGAGGCTACATATTGTATGATTCCAAATGTATGATATTCTGGAATACACAACTATGGAGACAGTAGAAGGATCAGCAGTTGCCAGAATTCACATTATGGAGGAAGCAGAGGAAAAGAGACAGTGCACAGAGACTTTTTAGGACAGTGAAACTACTCTGTATGATATCATAATGGCGGATGCATGCCATCATACATTGGTCAAAAGCCATAGAAAATACAACACCAAGAGTGAACTCTAATGTAAATTATGAACTCGGGGTGATAATGATCTGTCAATATAGGTTTATTAATTATAACAAATATATGAACACATGCAGGATGTTGATAGTGAGGTTGTGTACCTATGAGGGGAGGGGATGTAGAGAAAATCTCTGTAACTTTCCATTTTTTGTGTGAACCTAAAGCCACTTTAAAAATTGCTCTAAAGGGGGCTCCTGTGTGGCTCAGTCAGTTGAGTGACCGGCTGTGGATTTCAGCTCAGGTGGTGATCTCATGGGTCGTTAGATGGAGCCCCACCTGGGGCTCCACACTCAGTGGGAAGTCTGCTTGCGATTCTCTCTCTCCCTCTGCCCATCTTTCCCCACACTCTCACTCTCTCTAAAATAAAGAAAATAAATCTTTTAAAAAATTGTTCTAAAAAATAAAGTCTTTTTTTAAAAAAGATAAATAGAATAAAATCATATTTAGTTATAAGGTGCTGCATTTAACCTAGATATTTGTATCTATAAGAACTCCTTGATAGAATTATCTGTTCTATATTTTAATGTCAAAAGAAGTCTTGTTTGGGATTGTTTTTGTTTTTTTAAATAAACTCAATAAACTCTACCTGTGGCTTAAAAAAATTGTACCAAGGTACATCATAATCAAATCAGCATTCAATGAGAAAGAGATTTTGCACAAGGAAGAGATAAGCTATGAAAGCAGAGAACTCCAAAACTCTCCCTAAGGAAACTTACTGTATCAGGAACAGAGTATGAGCAAGTTCAAGATGAAAGACACTCTGAAAGACAATCAAACAAAGAAAGTGACTCTCACAGTAGTTCAAATCCACATGAAAATCAAAGAATGTGGGTAAATTTAGTTAGAAAGGACAGCATGTGCATATTTCTTCCTTTTTCTTCTTTTAACTTATTTTAAAAAACAATTGTATAAAACAATATGTATAAAATTATATTGCTGGGCCTATAATATATAAAATATAATAGTATTTGACAATTAATGCACAGAGTAGGTGGGTGGGAACAGAATTATATAGGAGTAAGAAAAGACACTAGATGAATCCATAAGAACAAATAAAAAGAATCCACAAGAATAAATGAAAAGAACCAGGAATTGTAAACAGGAAAGTTACTATAACAAACAATAAATACATACTTGGTCTTTCTTCTTCTCCCAGCATCTTTAAAAGGAATAATTATATAAAGTAAAAATTATAACAATGTACTGTTGGGCTTTTACTACACATAAACTAGTATTAATTTAGTATAAATCTGAAGTAGATTCTGATAAGATATATATGATAAGGCCTAGAGCAACCACTAAGAAAATAACACAAAACATACAGTAAAAAAATTATTGAGTAAGGGACAGGTGAGGCTGGGTAGGGAGAGATAGATAGGGGGCTATGTAATCAGGCTCACAGAAATCCCAAAAATGTGGAGGTGTGGGGAAACCAGAGATAAGGGAACAAACCAGAACACCCTGCCCCAGGCATGTGGGATGGCTGTCTTTTTTATAATAATCACCTGCGTCCAACAAAGAATAACCAGACCCTAAAAAGGAAGTAAGGCATTGAAGGTGTTATCACTAGTCCTTGCTCAATGGTGATATCAATAGAGATGTTAAAAGGATTTAAGTTCCCTGGTTAGCTTTCTATAAAAGACCAACCCTAAAGGCCCTCAGTGGCAACCCTGTCAGGACCCCTCTCACTCTCGAGAGCTTTTTCTGTATCTTCACTTAATAAAGTTCTATTTACTCACTCTCCTTTGTCCACAAGATTCATTCTTCGACTCCATGAGACAAGAACCTAGCTCTCCTGCATCATTATTTAAAGAATTAAAATGTTAAACTAGAAAATATTTACTTTATACAAAAGAGAGCAATAAAAGAGGAACAGAACAAAAAAGTATGAGATGCAAAAAAACAAAAAGAAAAATGTCACACAAGATCCAACTACATCAATAATAACATAAAGGGTGAGTGGATTAAACAATCCAAACAAAAAGCAATGGTTGGCAGACTGTGAATCACAGACCTGTACCTCTGAAACAAATAATACATTATATGTTAAAAAAAAAGAGAGAGTAGGAAGGGAAAAATGAAGGGGGAGGAAATCGGAGGGGGAGACGAACCATGAGAGACTATGGACTCTGAGAAACAAAATGAGGGTTCTAGAGGGGAGGGGGGTGGGGGGATGGGTTAGCCTGGTGATGGGTATTAAAGAGGGCACGTTCTGCATGGAGCACTGGGTGTTATACGCAAACAATGAATCATGGAACACTACATCAAAAACTAATGATGTAATGTATGGTGACTAACATAACATAAAAAATAAAATAAAAAATAAAAAAAACAAGATCGGGGGCATCTGAGTGGCTCGGTCAGTTAAGCATCTGTCTCGCTCAGGTCATGAACTCGGGGTCCTGGGATGGAGCCCCACGTCAGGCTCCCTGCTCAGTGGGGAGTCTACTTCTCCTTCTCCTTCTGCCCCTCTCCCTCTCTCGTACTCTTTCTCTCTCTCTCTCTCTCTCAAATAAATAAATGAAATCTTAAAAAAAAATAAAAGACCTAACTCAGCATGAGACAGGCACACTTTAGATTCAAAGATACACATAGGTTTAAAGGAAAAGAATGGAAAAAGGATATGCAAACAGGAGCCATGACAGAGCTGGAGTTCTATACCAGCATCAGACAAAATAGCCTTTGAAACAAAGGGGTTACTAGAGATAAAGAAGGATATTTCATAATGACAAAAGGGTCAGTTCATCAAGGATATTTAAGAATTCTAAACACATTTGTACATAACAACCAAATCTCAAAATACATGAAGCAAATATTGACAGAACTTAAGGGGAAAACTGACAATTCATTAGTAAGAGTTGAAGATATTAATATCTCACTTTCAATAATGCCTAGAACAACTAGACAAAGGGGTAATGAGGAACTGGAAGACTTAACACTATAAACCAACTAGACCTAACACACATCATTAGAACAATCCACTCAGCAACTGAAAAATACATATTCTTCTGAAGTACATATGAAACATTCTCCAGGATAGATCACAGGTTAGGCCAAAGAACAACCTTCAATGGATGTAAAATTATTAAAATCATTAAAAACATTAAAATGTTTTCTGACCACAATGGAATAAAATTCTAAATCAATAATGAATAAATTTAGAAAATTCACAAATATGTGGAAATTAAATAACATATTCCTTAGTATCCAATGTGTCAAATGAGAAATCACAATGGAAATTAGAAAATATTTTAAGATGAAAATAAAGATACAACAAACCAAAATTACAAGAATGCAACCAAATCAGTGTTTAGAAAGAAATTTATAGCTCTAAACACCTATATTAAAAAAGAAGAAAAATCTTGATTTAATATCTTATTCTTTCATCTTAAAGCAATGAAAAGAACAACCTAATCTAATCAAGCAGATGGGAGGAATTACAAAAATTAGAGCAGCATTAGTGGAATAAAGAATAGAAAAATGAGAGCAAACTTCATTCTTTGAAGAGATCAAAAAACTTGATAAAACTTTAGCTAGACCGATCAGAACAAGAGAGAAGACTCAAGTTGTTAAAATCAAGTATGAAAGAAAGGCTTCATTTCTGTGCTTTCCAGAACACCATCAAGAAATGATACACAGAATAGAATTTATAAATCATATATCTATTAAGGGACTTTTATCTAGAATATACAAAGGGCACTTGCAACTCCATGACAAAAAGACAACTCAATATAGAAATGCACAAATGATCTAAATAAATCCAAAGAAGATACATAAATCCAGAGATCTCCAAAGAAGATATATAAATGGCCAATCAGCACATGAAATGAAGCACAATATTATTAGCCAGTGGGAAAATGCAAATCAAAACACAATGAGATACCACTTGGTACCTACTAGGAGAGCAATAATCAAAAAGACTGACAAAAACAAATGTTGGCAAGGATGTGGAGAAATTCAAATGCTTATACATTGTTTGTAGAAATGAAAAATGATACAGTCACTGTGGAAAACAGTCAGGCTGTTCCTCAAAAGGGTACAAAAAGAAGTGCCATATTACCAAGCAATCCACTCCTAAGTATTTACCCAACCAAATCATATATTACACAAAACCTTTATGATCACAGCATTATTCATAATAGCCAAAATATGGAAACAACTTAAATGTCCCTCAACTGATAAATGGATAAATAAAATCTAATCTATCCATACAATAGAATATTGTTTGGTATTAAAAAGGAATCAAGTACTGATACATGCCACAGTATGGATAAACCTTGAAAATATTATGGTAAGTAAAGAAGCCAATCACAAAAGACCACATACCGTATGATTCCATTTATATGAAATGAAATGTATAAAATTTAAATGTAATGTCCAGAATGGACAAATCTATAGGGATAGAAAATACTTTAGTGGTTGCCTAGGACTGAGGAGTTAGAGGGAAGGGGCTGGGAGAAAATGTGGGGAAAGTTTAACGGGCTTGGGGTATGTATGAGGGTGACGAGATATTTTCAAATTGATTGTGGTGATGGTTACCCAACTGTGAATATATTAATAACTTAATTGTACACTGTAAATGGATGAATGATATGGTGAGAATTATATATCAATAAAAGTGTTGAGAAGATGAAGAAAGAAGAGGAGAAAGAAGAGGAGGTGGCTCAGTAGCTTATCATGCTTAATGCTTAACTATGTATAGAAAATCTATGGACCCCCTAAATTATGGAAGTTTCTAACTAGGGCATGTAATTCACATCAGTCTTCTTGACAACAGCTTCCATGGATAGATCAAAATAAGTCATATTCAATTAGGGAACTTGTGGGGACAAGAAATATATTAAATTTTTCTCAGATAATCCTACTAAAAGTTGATTGGCTATCTCAGCAGACTCTTCCCATTGTGAAACCATTTCAACTTGATCCTGTAACATGATCAAAGATCCTGGCTATGCCCACAAAATACTTGAATTCACTGATGCATGGTCTTTGGTTTATATCACTGTTGATTTATATCACAACAAAATCTGGTACCTGAGAAGAGGTCATTTTTGTTGAGAAAGGGCAATGAATACAACAGTCATAATCTCTGATTTGTTGGTAAAAACCAAAGTTAGATACTTTTCTTAATGAGAAGAAAAAAATGCTCTGGTTATATAATAATGTGATTTCTATGAGTTTCCAATCATTAATGTTACTTATAAAAAAATTAACTCAGTTGTCCCTTATGTAACAGTCTCTTAAACCTTAGCCATCTAGAGGAAAGTTTTTTGAAGTAGTTTTATGCATCTCTAGTTCCAAGTAGGATTCACAAAAATGTGAAATTGATCACTTTATTCAAATTAGAACACAGAATTGGGATGGGAATGGTTTTTATTGGAAGGAAATTGAGCTTTGAAAAACTGAGGATACCAGAAATGTCAATGACCACATAATCTGTGTAGAAATGTGACTTCAGAGAACATGCATTAGTATGTTCTTAGTAAACTCTGCTGAATTCCCCATTTAAAACGCAACTCTTTCTTCCTTGGTGAGATACCTCTCAAATAACTTGCTCAGAAGCCACCGAGTCACTTCCTAACACATGAGCAGATGTTATTTGTGAAGCTTAATTGCTAAATTGACAAAATAAGCAAACAGCTCCATCCTTTCTAATTAAATAGCCTTTTCTTATTCTGAAAAATTAATTTTTCATTTAATGCCACAGTATATCTGGTTCCCATTCTGAATGTTTAGTGGAGCTACAAAACAAAAGAACTCTTCCACCTTTGAACACTGGGCCTAAATGTTGATCTGGTAAACAGTCTGCTAGGTATCCCTCAAAGATAAATAGGATTATAATTTCTTGGGAGTTAGTAGCTCCTAAGAATCTCTTTTGAATTCCATATTTTGTGCTTAAAGGAATAACCACAATGTCATTCATTTTCCCCCCTCTTCCAGCATATGAATGGAAGGAAGTTCATACAGGCAAATGACTAGGCTTAGTTTTCAAGTGAAAGAAGATACTCTATTTTTTTTTTTTAAGATTTTATTTATTTATTTGTCTCTCCAGAGACAGCGAGGGAGGGAACACAAATGGGGAGTGGGAGAGGGAGAACCAGGCTTCCCGCTGAGCAGGGAGCCCGATGCGGGGCTCGATTCCAGGACCCTGGCATCATGACCTGAGCCGAAGGCAGACGCTTAACGACTGAGCCACCCAGGCGCCCGAAGATACTCTATTTTTTTTAAATATTATGAAGTAGACAAGAAAGAATATTATCTTCAAACTCAGTATAAAGAAGGGATTGGATAAATCTCTAAAATTATTTGATGTGGCATCACTACTCCTCAAATGAGAAACAATGCAATCAGGCGGTTCTTATCCTCCAACATCCTTATTAACTACCAAATCTCCGGCCTTAGGAGTTGACGACTCAATATTTTGTGTCTCATTAGCGCCACCTGCTGAGTGCTGCTCACACTTCGTAAATCTCAGTTATGAATCAACTGCTTGTAAACACATAAAGAACAAAATCAAAATAACAAAAGAATGACAAGAGAATTATTATATCTCCAGCAGTTTCTTTTCATCTGTGCTGTTTGAGTATAGGTGCAATAACCAGAGCCGTGACTGTCAGGTCAGAAAAAGAATTAGCTTTGAATTTTATTTATATAACTATGATACTTAATTTGATTAATAGGAGTTTTGCCTTGGCAAAAGCAAATATTATTAAGCTAAAGATGCCTTACCCATGTCATGAATTTATAAGTTATATAAAATAATGCATGCAAAAAATCTTGGCAAACCACAAGATATTAACAATGTAAAACATTCTATACAATTTAACCCATAATGGAATGGCATTTTCAGTTTTATTTTAATTTTTTTCAAAAATTTTTAAAATGCCATAGCTGAATTTATGATCCAAGCTAGGCTACTACTTTAGGTTCAGTTGATTTAAGCATTTGGAAAAGCTGAAATATTTCATTTCGCTGAAAAGAGATTTCCTACATTTGATGGTTTGGAAGCCATTTCTTCTATCTTGTCACTTCTAAAAACAAAAGTAAAGGGGTTAGTCTTATAGCCTAAAGTCGTATTTATTTTTCAGTTCTGAAAATGCATTGAATCTCTGAGATTCTGTATGCATAAGAAGACTTCATTAAAAATGCATAAGAAGACTTCATTATTGGGGCGCCTGGGTGGCTCAGTCGTTAAGCGTCTGCCTTCAGCTCAGGTCATGATCCCAGGGTCCTGGGATCGAGCCCCACGTCGGGCTCCCTGCTCAGCGGGAAGCCTGCTTCTCCCTCTCCCACTCCCTCTGCTTGTGTTCCTTCTTTCGCTGTGTCTCTCTCTGTCAAATAAATAAAATCTTAAAAAAAAAAAAGAAGACTTCATTATCAAAAATGGAGTTGGTAATTCAAACTTCCGATTTTGCTGCAACTACTGAGTCATGAAGCACATGAAGAACTTACTGAGTTCATTGACTTTTGACTGTTGGTGAGTTTTATGAAACAGAATGATTTCTTGCAAGAAAAGTTCCTCTCACAAACTTTAGTTGTTTTACAATCTACCTGTGGATCATGTCTGAAGTAATAAAATAATAATAAAAAACAAAACAATATAAAATAGTAATTAATAAAATAAAAATGAAATAATCCCATATATTTTATTAAATGCATTCATTACACTCATTTTTTTCAACTATATACATAGTACAGGTAGAACACCAGGACTGAGGAATCAAACAATGCTAATGTTGCTTATTTTCTTATCCAGAGTATCCAATTATATAACAAGCAGCCAACAGAATCTGGAAGCATCTAAATATCTCTAAACATTCAAATATTTGTCATTTTTGCCTGAATTGTCAATTTTTACTTGAATGTTTCCTTTTCACATGGAGGTTTTCATATTTCATAAATATAAACATAGCCCAAATATTGAAGTCACTTACACTCTCCAAATGCAAATATATGAATGCTTAACAGATACCTTCCTTTGGCCCGATTCCCTCCAACATTCACATCTTCCTGGCTGTCCCTCTGGATCCCCCAGAGGTTTCTCAGCATGAAGAGCCCAATTACGAAGTAGGAAAGTTTCACTCAAAGCCAATACACGCAGTTACAAAGAGCTCTGGAGAGGTTAAAAGACTGATATGAATTTGGTCCACCGAATATAACCTGCAGCAATATTGCCAGAGAAGACAAGAATTTGAATGAGCCTAGGTTAGAAAAATAAATTACTTTGTCGCCTTGAAGGCAATCTCCATGGGTCAAGGTTAAGGTCTTTTTCTTTGGTGTTGTATGGAGAATCATCTCTATTGCTGTTTTTTCCAGATAACTGGGTGGTTTTGACATTTTTGTGGTCAGTAATCTGATATTTTTTCACAAATTGACTTTCAGAAAATGGAAAGTGTTCTCATTAGTTGAGTGGGAATGTTTGATCATACTAACAAATGTCTTTCTCAAAATTTATCATAACTTTAAATCGAGGTCAGGGTATTAATAAGACTACTACCTTCCTCATATATATTTTCTGTGTCTGGTCTTGTATTTCTGTATGTATTGAGCTAATGTCAGCAGCAGGAGAAAATAACATCTTGGTTCAAGAAATGTAGTCTTGTTAATATTTATTTAGGAAGTACTGATCTGATAAAGATCATCAGTAAACATTCCAGTCAAAAAAACAAAAATGCATTTGTGTCTACAAATATATTTAATTTCCATACCTGAAACTTGAATTCAAGGAGAAAAACAGACTAGCCCTGAAACTAAGGATGGTAGCATAAAACATAATAGTTATAAAGGTCATTACAATTTACTGATTAGGGTTTATATGCCAAATATCCAGCTAGACAATCTACGTTCATTATCTCACATATTAGTCTTAGCAATGGTATGAATTTCATATTATTATCTCCATTTTCCAGGGAAG
Source organism: Neomonachus schauinslandi (assembly GCF_002201575.2). Taxonomy (NCBI): domain Eukaryota; kingdom Metazoa; phylum Chordata; class Mammalia; order Carnivora; family Phocidae; genus Neomonachus; species Neomonachus schauinslandi. The sequence goes on along the minus strand of NC_058410.1, from coordinate 23,418,944 downwards.
AAAACTAAATCTAGAGAGGTAAAATACTATACCCGAGGTCAGCCAGCTAGACAGTGACAGAAAAGATAACTGAAGTCTGGTGAATCTGTTCATTAAGCCCCGCATTTTGGCAAAGAGCTCCATCTGCATGGATTAAGAGGTACTTTTCCCTACTTCACTTAGAGTCATAGTCTGCTCACCCGTTTTTCTAATTTGTTCAAAGATGTTAAGTGGCCTAGTATTAGCCCTGTGCATTGCCAAATGTTTTGAAAATTCAGAGAGAAAATTTGCTGTTAGTTCAGTTGATCAGGGATGGAATCATTGACATAAGAAATGTAAATTTAGCCCCCTAAATGGGTAGGACTTTAGTGGGGAAAATAAACAGTATGGTGGGAAGATAAAATAGGGCGTTTTGGAAAATGCAAAGGATCTACATATGGAAAAGAAATAAGGCACATTTGAGGTGTAGGAGATAGTCTGAAGTGGCTGAAGCATAGATTTTTCTAGAAGAATGGGAGGACAGAGTGAAAAAGGCCAACTTATGGAATACTCAAAATGCTAAATTAAGGTGTGTAGTCTATGGTCCTTAAAATTTGGGAAGCAAAGATGATTTTGGAGGGAAACAACAAAACCATATATAGAACAATTACTCCAGCTTTGGGTGTAGAAGCGTTTGAGCAGGTAATAGAGCAAGAAGAAGACAGTCTCTAACTATTAATACCAGACCTGAACTGCACTAGTAGAAGTAGAGGAACAGGAGGGGAGAGATATTCAATCACTAGAAAGGCATTATTGTTCTTTCTTTCTATGAATGCTTTTTTTTTTTAAGTTCTTAGTTCTAATATTTGGCATCAAATTAAAACACTGAGCTCTTTTGGAATTTGACATATGGGTAATGGTTGTGAAAAATTATCCAAAGACCTTGAATTATGATTTCACAGAAATGTTAAATCAAAGAAAGAATTTCAATACCCATTGCTCTCTGCAGTATCTTAATCTCACAAAAAAAATACACTTATCTAAGCACATATGCCCACATCTACACAAAAATTTATCTTCAGCCTAAAATTATTATAAGAAGCTGTACATAGAATATTTGGCTCCAAGGGGGTATGAAGAACTATTAAAATCTTTTTGGATACCAAGAAATTCAAGGATTTCTATACTTAGAGCCTTTTATAAAGGACTCAAGGATAAATTACTGGAACCATACATTCACTAACAGTCTTGAAACGCTCATAGGTTGTTGATGCTTCTGCTTCTGACAAATCAGCAATCAATGGAAGGTCTCTATAGCACATCTGTGATACCATTCAATTCCAAATTGCTCTGTCTACTGACTCCAGGGAATACACCCCAGCAAGGTCCTGCTTTTTCACAAGATCTTTTGTGTCATTTGATAACTGATGAACAATTTTCCGCTGGGTACTATTGAGACATTCTTTTATTTTCTTATCCATTTAAGTCTCTATTCATAATTCAGTGTTACATATTTTTAACAGATCTGTTGGCACAAAATCATCTTTCAGCTTATTGTTACTGTAAATTTTAACTGTTGTTAGCCAAATAACCCCATAATTATTTTCTTTGTCCTTAATACCTTAATATAATTGCTTTTAATAAATTAACTTCTAACATTATCATGATTAATATAATTAGAAACCTGCTACCTCACCCAAAATAAGAAGTCCCATATTAATTTTACAGATAAAAAGTGCTATTAGAAATTTGCAGCACACAACTCATCTTAAGCTATTTGTATCTCAATAACAAACAATAAAAAATGGGATTGGTTTCCATTCACTGGAGTGCCTAAAAATGCTTGTGATGACAAGTTCATTAGATACTCACAGGGCCTTTTAATACCTTGAAAAGTTTATACCCCTAACATATAAAGCTGGAAAAATCACTCCTTCTGAAACCATCAGAGAATATGCGATGGTTTTAGTTCATATGACTCATAAAACTGAAATAATTATAGTTAGTAGCATATTAATAATGTCATCTCACATATGGTTTCATATTTTACTAGCTCCAGTACATTTCCATCCCAAGATCTATATTAACATTTTAAAGATAAATTAGCACATTCCAATACTTAATAAGTAGGAATTCATAGAAAAATAGCCATTAAATTTTCTTTACAAAAAGAAGCAAAGGTGGTTTATATATTAGGTGTTCAAAACAGAGAAAGGCATTAATCAGCTTTCAAAAGCTAAATTTGTCTCAAGCTCATTATTATTCAAAGCAATGAATTTTCCCTGGTAACATGTCACAAAGGGAATAAGGAATGGAAATTCTAATGATAGCCCAGCAATTTAGCACAGGGTTTTAATTCAGTAATCTGGAATTTGTGCACATAAGACTGAATATATGCGTTGAAGTTTGATTCTATAAGCGTTTCATAAATTAAAGGAATGCTATGTATTTCAAAAATACAAAATATGATTCAACATATACTAAAGTTAAGCAGCAATTACAGTACACCTTACCAAACATAGAATCATTAATTTTTCCCACACTAAAGTTTATGACGAAAGTACTGACAATTTCTCAGTATGTCCAACGTTGAAAAATTACAACAAATTGATGACTTATGGAACTTACGTTGATGAAAATTGGAGTGAAATCAGGGACAAGCTTCAACAAAGAGTAGCACTAAGCATGAGTTTTTTGAGTTTGACTCTATAGCAAATGACTTTACAAAAACCATTTGATGTCAGGCATGTACCTCCCTACAGATACCTGGTTCACAAAAAACAAAAAAATAAAATTTGGCATGTACAAATTTAATAATTCCATATTTTTTCAGAAAGATGAAAATAACCCTCCAACTAATAAATCTAGAGCATCCAGCTACAGTGCCGTAATGCTCACTAACTCTTTTACCATTTAAATAATTTGAAATCACATGAAAACTTGAACATGTTGAAAGGCTATGCTAATACACCCATATCTGTAGTCATCACTAAGTTACTACTAAGAATATTAATCATGCGCACATAGGGGGCGCCTGGGTGGCTCAGTTGGTTAAGCGACTGCCTTCAGCTCAGGTCATGATCCTGGAGTCCCGGGATCAAGTCCCGCATCGGGCTCCCTGCTCAGCAGGGGGTCTGCTTCTCCCTCTGACCCTCTTCCCTCTCGTGCTCTCTGTCTCTCATTCTCTCTCTCTCAAATAAATAAATAAAATCTTAAAAAAAAAAAAAATCATGCGCACATAGCCAATCCTGATGCCAAAGTTTTTCATTTGTCAATGGCAATTTGTGGTAACTTCAAGATAAGAGCCCTCCAAAATCACGTTTATAAGATGCAGGTTATTTCATAATGAAGAAGCTATTCATTGAGAAATTACCATAATATCCCTTAAGGTTTATCTAGGAATCACTCTTAGGAGAAATGCCTATGTTCTAAAGATCTTTTGGGATATAATGACTATTTTAAAAGTGTCAGGGGGCCTAGAAGTCTTTGGGAAGTTAATGCGAATCTGACAGCCAAAAAATATTCCATCTTCTGGCACAGCTGAGGGACAAACACCTAGGCTGCCTCCAGGGCTTTTTTTTTTTTTTTTTTATGTCAGGGGACTAATTGGTCTAACTACTGCCCCCTCTTCTACATTTCCTCCATATATTTCCTTCCTTTTTAAGGTCAGGTGCATTAGGCTTGAGATGTATTCAGGAACACATGCTTGGTTTAAAAAGATAAACATTTCCATGTTCATTTGGGTGGCAGAATGTTGTAGTTAAGACTCACAGGGAAGGGAGGCATAGGAAACCATCTGAGCAGTTATACAGTAACGCTTGCTGTCAATACACCCAATTCAGACGCCTATGTCCGGTCTCAGAGAGCACCAGAGCAATGGGTTTTTCTGCACTGAGAATACAACATCCTCTCATTTGTGTGTGTTTCACACTCATGTTCCCCAAGCATCTTAGGAACAAATTATGAGAAGACAATGTGTATGCAGGAGGTTTATTGAAGAATGCTTTTAAGAATTGACCCCAGAAAGAAATGAGGAAGGCAGGACTGAGCAGATGAAGAAACTCCTGCAAAGCAGTTGCACCTGAAGGTTCCATCATCCCAAAAGCTGGGATGCCCTTCAGAGTTGTTCTGAAATAGAATGGGAGCAGGCTTTTTAGCTCTTCATCAGCCAGTTTCTAGCTACGTGTCACCCTCTGGGAAGGAATACTTGCTCAGGTGAGACATTTCCCTGCAGCAGAGGGCTATGCTCAGCGAAGGTTGTAACTGGGCCCCGTCAGCAGCCAATATTCCTAGCAGTGGCGGATGGTATGTAGGAAAAGCACCATAGCCTTTATCACACCAGAAAAGGAGATGTGACTCATCTAAATAAGAAGACCTCATCAGGCTTAGCCTTCTGAATCAAGCCAATTCATGGATAGCTTTGGCTGGTGCCCTAAGAGCTGCTCCAGTCAGTTGCAACCAAGTTAATTGGTCTGCTTTCATCCAAATGGTAAAGCGCCAAGAATTTCCAAGGACTCTAGCATGGGTGGGTCCTTAAAGGCCTGCAGACTCATCTTCAGTACAACAAATGAACAACTTCTCAAAAAGAATCATATCAACAACAACACAATAATGTTTTATGTTAATTTGGTACTTACAGTGCTAGATACTATGTTAAATACATAATCTATCACCCTATGAGGTGGGTATTATTATTTTTTGTTATAGATGGAAAAATTGAAACCCAGGGAAAAAGCAGAAATGTATCCAATATAACACAACCAATCAGTCACAGAGATTGTAATGAAGCATTTCAGACTCCCTCATGCTAAGCAACTGTACTAAATTATCAACACAGCCTGACTTACTGCTGACCCTAAACTACTTGACCCTTGGATAGAATTCTGTTGACTTCTTAATTTTAAGTGTAAAGTAAGATCTACTGTATTACAAATACTGCAAAATTGAAATTATATTTGCTCAGAGATCCCATGATCTTTACCCTTCAGAACATTATTGAGAATGATGAAACTAGTTTTAAAGGCTTTTGTGTTATAGCAGAAATAGAATAATACAAATTGGATGGGAAAACTAGAAAACTGGACCAAAAAAAGTAGCAATCATTGTAAAATTTGGGGCAGCCATTGGAAAACAAGCAGCACAGTACTGAAGTCACTGAGAAGAGAGAAATAAACCAGGCAAGCTCAGACTGCATGAGCTTATTCCCTAGGGGCAGCTCAGCACCCCTCCCCCCAGTTCAGGAAGTGGAAACCCTAACATTGCTCAGTGGCCTCACTGAATCGAGGAATCAGAAGTCAGTGTTTGAAGAGACAAAATGGCTAGAATTTAGAGGGCAGAGTATTACAGAGCCAGGAGCTAAACAGAGAACTCTAGAGATCAGAGGGGTCCATTTGAGGCTTTGACTGAGTACAGATCTGCTCATGAATAGAAGAAACTTCTCAAGGTCAGAGAAAACCACCCATAAAGAGTTGAAGTGCAAACTGGGTTGAGAATAGTTTGTGTTTCCTCAGCCAGCGTGGAAAGACTTTGTAATGCAATGTGTACCCTATAGAATACACAGGATACATACACACTTCTTTAGTTATGAGCCTAGATTTGCCTGACTACAAGCTAATCTAAACCCATCTTAACACGCTGAAATCAAGCCTAAAGGTATCCAACTGACTCGAGTAGTCTACCTGGGTACCAGGACAAATTCTAATACCAGTGAAAGGAAATCAACAAAATACAGCAACCAACAAAATGTCAGCAATTCAGTTAAAAATTACTAGGCATACAAAAAACAGGAACATATCATTCATAATGAGGAAAAAATTGATCATTAGAATAGACAAAAAAGAAAACAAAACAATTATTAAAATATACCCCATCTACCTTTAAAATGGTAGAGAAAAATATTACATGATGATTGAGAAATGGAAGATTAAAAAAAAAAATCCACATTCAACTTGTAGAGCAGGATTGGCCCTAGAAAAGTCGGCAAACTTTTTTTCTTAAACGGCCAGATGGTAAATATTTTAGGTTTATGGGCCGTATGACCTCCGTTGCAACTACTCTGACCTTGTAGCACAGACAATACATAAATGAATGGGCATGGCTATGTTGCAGTAAAACCTTATTTTACAAAAGGGGTGGCTGATCCATGGGCTACAGTTCACTGACTTTTGTCCTAGAGATAAATATACAATATCACAGATGAAAAATGCCCTGAGTAGGACTAACTTCAGATGAGACCCTGCAGAAGAAAATATCAGTGACATTAACATAAGAACTATTCACAATGAGAAGAAACATTTAGAGAGAGGATCAGGTACCATATAAAGCACTCTAGCACCTATGTAATTGGAGTTTCAGAATAAAAGGGGAAAAGGACAGAAAGATATTTGAAGAAATAATGGCTGATTTTTCCCCCAAATTTGTTGAAAACAAATCCACAGACCCAGAGAGCTCAACAAATCCCAGCAGTTGTGGAAAATGAGCCTTTGTGTTGTTAGCTAATTTTCCTGAGGTATTTTCATCACAAGCTGTGATTCAAATCTATGTTTGCTGATTCAAGAACCCACATTTTGACCTATTTGGTGTACTTCCTCTCAAGTTTGATACAATGAGTCTAGTCTCCGTAATAAGAGCAAAAGTAGTATTTATTGAGAAATCAACTAACTAGTGTCAGGCATTGTGCTAGATATTACCTCATATATTCTCTCATTTAATTACAGCAGCTACTGGGTAAGAGTTATTTTCCCCACTTTACAATTAGAAAAACTAAAACTTGCAGAGTTAACACAGAATGTTTAAATAACAACCCTAATGGTAGAAAAAGACACAAATTCAGGTCTTCTCGATTTATAGACTGTATTCCCCATGGGGCTTGATTGTATGGATGAAACATCTGAAAAAGAAATAAGGCATATGTGTTATATAACTAGAAACCATGCAATATAGGCATATTGGAAATAGGAAATGCACAAACTCATTGATGAAGATGAAAAATGAGGCCTTCAATTTAACCATTAGGTCAAGCAATTATGGTAACATACAAATTACTCACAGTAAATCTCACAGCAAGTATAATAGCTCCAACTATGATTATAAGACTTAGAATCATAAAACCATAGAATTGTGAAATTATTGATTGCGGAATCCAGCCTATTCCTTTTGGAGAAATGGAAATGCAACCCAGGAAGTTAAATCATTTGCCTAAAATAACATGATTGGTTATTGACCCTTTCTGCTAAGGCATCCCCAGTTCCATTCCAGAGAATATAAATTATTCATGCAGAAAGACAAGCCCAATTTTGGCAGGTCAGAGATTTCAGTGAGATGCGAATTGGTTAAGGATTGTGATTTATGAATTGAGGCACCTGTCCAGATTGCCTTATCTCAGCTGTCCTTCTGCGAAATCTACTACTGGGAGTACCTAAATTGATCTCTATTTCATCCCACTCAACAGTCATTGGATATCTCATGAGGAGGAGAGTAAATTACTGTAACACAATACAAAACTCTGAGAATCAAAGGAGGAAACTTATAAAGATTATTTCTCCTTGTTTGCCAGATGTAAAATAAGCCAAGATAGTTTGTGACCATACTCTGAAGGATTAACTATAAATCATGCTTTATTTCAAACAAATTATCAGCATGATAAATGTCACATATATTTATACATTCATACACACATGCTCTGCTATAAACCCAGTGAAGGCAGGAGCTATATTATTCTCACACATTTCCAACAATGTACATAGCAGCTAATATTTTAGGTACTCAATATTCACTGGGTGAATGAAAAAAATGAAGGTGAATAAGCACAAACATGTAAAAAAACATAGCTCTAAAACAATACCTATGACTAGGTTTAAAGTATTAATTTAGAACAGATTGCAAATAGTAATAATGAAAAAATATTTATGGGTTGATATGTGTTAGCCATCCTGACTAGTGCTTTTCTACACTGTTATTTCATTTGATCCTATCTTGAGTTCTGTGCAAAATTAGAGGTTTATCCCCTTTCCGGGCTAGACCACACAGGTCTTAAATGTTTTTAATCTCAGAAATTTTAGGACTCCAAGAATATCTGGCAAAAGATTATACATGACTCCCGTAGTTTATTTTTTTTTATTTTATTATTATTATTTTTTTAAGATTTTATTTATTTATTTGAGACAGAGAGAATGAGATACAGAGAGCATGAGAGGGAGGAGGGTCAGAGGGAGAAGCAGACTCCCTGCCGAGCAGGGAGCCCGATGTGGGACTCGATCCAGGGACTCCAGGATCATGACCTGAGCCGAAGGCAGTCGCTTAACCAACTGAGCCACCCAGGCGCCCCATGACTCCCGTAGTTTAGAGCAGGACCGGAAAATAGTAGTAATCAATAAATGTCAGCAATTTGTGTATGCGTTTGTGTGCGTGTGTGTGTGTGTGAAAGCAGTAGTAGTAATAGTAGTAACAGTAGTAGTAGAAAAAGATCTGAACCTGTTTTTACTCCTCTGCTGAAGTTAAAAGCTTTAAGCAAGTTTGAGCAAGCGAGCCTCAAATTTTGGGCCATTTACTCAGGAAATTGATGGAGGTGACTGGGTCATTTTAAAATCTTTGGAGCTGGGACAGCAGAGTTATGTTTTAGTGATTAAATTTACTCAAAGCTTCCCTGGGCTTCAATCCCACTAGTCTTGGCATCTTAGTAGACTTTAAAGGAAGAGAAACTCCTTCCCAGAAAAGATTAAACAGAGACAGAGGAGAAACATTGAAAATAGACATGCATATTTCAAAGTTACTGAAAGAATAAATCTTAAAAGTTCTTATCACAAGAAAAAAATTTTTGTAACTATGGATGGCAACAAATGTTAACTAGATTTACCATGGTGATCATATTGCAATATAGACAAATATCAAATCATTACATTGTACACCTGAAACCAACATAATGTTATATGTCAATTAAACATCAACAAATTTTTTTTTTAAAAAGTGGGATTTCCATGTTATTCATTCTTCCCAAAAATGTTCTTCATGGCCAATACAAATGTTCTTTATGTTGAAGAAAGCAGTGACTCTTACTTGCTTAAAGTGGATTATTAATTGAATATTCTGTAGTCTGCATAACTAAGAAAAATTAATAGAAAATAACAGATGATTTGGGGTCTCATTAAGCACAGGAAGAATGTTTTCCCAAATACTTTAATAATCCTCATACAACAACTCTGTGAGGTAAATACTGCCATCATCCCCAGTTGGAGAAACTGAGATTCGGAGATGGTAAATAATTTTCCCGAGATCTCAGATCTAACCAAGTGGTAAAACTGGTGTTCAAACATAGGTTTTTTGATTCCACAGCCCATATGGTCTGCCCTCCTCACATGGATACCAAATGAGAAAGAAATTTAGCTGACTTCATTTCTGTGGAGTCCTTCACATTTCTCAAGTACTCCCCTGGCACGTATTATACTGGGTTAGTTCTCTGCTTGGTTTTTCCTCTTCACATTGAGATCAGGCCAGGAGCATGGAAAAATGGCCAGCCTCCACAGCACCAATAACCTCTGAGCTTTTTGCAGGAGAAAATAAGAAAGTCTGGACTTACTCTCCCCTAATTCCTCATGTTTCAGGGTCCTAACAATCAGCCTAATAATATTCTCATGTGCCTACAGCTCACCAGTTAACAACAAGCAATTCATTCACTATCTTTCACTACCTGGTTTTGCCATCTACGAACTGTAACTTAAATTCTCTAGGCTTTGTCTGTAAAATAGACCTATAAGAGAACATATATTACAGAGTTGTAAGAATTCAGGGAGATAATTTGTTTAAAATACTTAATAGCAAATAGAAACCATTCCATAGGCTAATATATTATTATTGGATTTTTATTATAGGAGAGTTTTTTCCCATTTGCTCTCGTTCTTCTCACATCCTTTTCATATCAGGAAAGAAAGGCTCAGTGGACAGCATACAAGCAGGCCCCAAACTTTAGTTTTAATTAACTGATTCTCTAGGAAGAATGCACATATCCTTGATCTCCAAATTGCATTATGAAGCAAGCAAGATTCTTGAATATTAGATTTCCTCACTTAATTACCCCAGTCATGGGGTTGATTGTAAAATCACTACACATTCTTCACATTTCCACGTCCCTGCCATTGGAATGTAACTTCAGATCTTCCTACCAAGAGCTGGAATCCACCCAAGGTTGCCATGAGACTTGCTTTGGCTAGTTGGACCTTAGCAACTCTGAAGCAAGCAGAGGCTTGAAAAGCTCTTGCACTTTTGGCTTTTTCAACTCTCTGTTTTGGAAATTCTGTAATTCCCACCACAAGCAGAAGTTGGGGCCAGTCTCCAGAATGACAAGAGACATGTGCCTTAGTCACCCCGATCACTCTGGCCCAAGTCTGCCAACCTCCAGACATGTGAGTTAAGTCATCCTGGATAATCCACCTGGCAGCTGACCTGTTGACTAACCACATATGCACTCAAGAACCCAACAGAGATCACTAAGCCAGTCCAGACAAGGAGAAATAACCTCCTAAACCATGAGCAAAATAAATGCTTTCTACTTTGGCCATTAAATTTGAGAGTGGCTTGCTATGAAAAAATTCTTAACTGATACAGATGTTGGTACCAAGGATCAGGCACTACTAGAACAAAACCCTAAAAATGTGGCATCATCTTTGGAACAAGGCAGTAGGCAGAAGGTGAAAAGGTAACAAAGAAACTATTACCAAAGGCAGGAAAAGCAATGTGAAACTATTAGTGGAAGCTGGAAAAGCATTGAGAAAACAACTGTAGCAGGTTGGAAATATGGTGACTCATATGATATAATACGAAGACAATCAGCACAATAGTCACCTGAAATAACATGAAAGATAAAAAACATACTAATGAAAATTTGACTCTGGCTAAGAAGCAATTCAGAAAGAACTCTAGAAGTTAACAGCTTGGTACTCCTAGCCACATTTGATAAGGTATAAGAAGAGAGTGATGACCTAGTGAAGGGACCTAGAGATGAGATTGCAGGCAAAATTTGGGGAAAATACAGAGGAATCAGGACTTGCAACATGGGAATTCTTTTTGGCTTGTTTGTTTGTTTTTCATTTCTAGTGTCCCTGGCATGTAAAAATTCCTAAAGCAAATCAATAGTATGACTATAACATCCTTCGATAAAACTCAAAATATTTAAGACATGACTAATGACCATCCCAATTAGACCAAAGCTATTAAAAATCTTTAAAAGCATGGTCTCAGAGAAGCTTAATCCTTTCTTTAAAACAATTGTGGGTATAACTTTTTTCAAACTAAGTGCATTAAAACTGATATATTGGAAACTAAAAAAGTGATTAAGAGAGTTGTACCAGCAAACAAAACAAACAAAAGCAAAACAACTACTAGTTCGAATCAAATGGATATTAGTCAAACTAAAAAAAAGACTTCTGGCCCTCCAAATTTCTGCAGGGAGCAGTCTGAGGAAAATATTCAGCTTCAAATGCAACCATTTTTTGATGAAAGTGGTCATATATTTTCAGCAAAGAACACAGAGGATGGAGCCACAGACTATTGACAACAATGCACCAAGAAACCACTTCGATTAAGAAGTACAGTACAGTAGACTGGGAAGCATCTTTCAAGGAGTAGCACTATGCCTTAATCATGGGATATTCTCTGCCTTCAGAATAGGGAGAACTGGCATCACGTCCTATGCAAAATTTCAGAATTGCTATGGGCCAGTGACAGCAGCGTGCCTCCTGCTCTTCCACTTTGGAAGTGGAGGTGTCTGTTAGAGTCATCCTATCCCTGTATCACTACTGTGCATTAACGTTGTGTGGAAGATAACTTTTCCTTTTGTTTCATTAGATTCTAGATCACAAGGAGCCACATATCAACCACATCCAGATTTGCACATGAAGCAAATCACAAAACCTTGAACTTCAACCCTAATTAGAGCATTTGATAAGACTTTCACCATTCTGGAATGAGGGTGAAAACATGTGCAAGAGATATGAATATATGTGATCAGAGGGCATATTGTGATAGAATATAAAATTAGTCACAAATTTTTCCTATTTCTGTACCTATACCTCTGCAATGTGACTGCAGATCAGTCAAGAGGTAGTAGCTATTTCTCGAATCTGGGTTGGCGGTATAACTTACTTTGTCTAATGTAACATTAGCAAACACGAAGCAAGCAGAGGATTAAATAATGCTTGCATATTGGGGATTGTCCTCTTTTGCTGCTTCTGGTACCCTCAGCTGTTAGCATGTAAAGAAAGTCAGGTTGTCATCCTAATTAACAGCTCTACCAATTGCTAAACATGTGAGGCCCGAGTCACTATAGCCACTGTCTTAGCTGGTGACTTTACCTTACGTTTGGAAGGCAAAACTGGGCATTCATCATTTACTTCTTAGCATTTTCCCCTTGGAAGCCAGTTGTCCACAGAGATCAGCAGGTCTACTCTGCTCTTCTCATGCAAAAATCTTAAAGAGGCAGGGAGGCACTCCATGTGGGAAAGGCAGCCGTGATACAGCATTGACGAGGCCTGCAGCTGTGTCTGCCTAAGAATCACACTTTCCCAAAGAGATAAACCACATCCCTCTTCCAACATAATCTTTAGGGTAATAAGAGTATAATAAGGGTGATATTTTGGCCTCCATGTGCTTTATCCTTTTGTCTTATGACTTGATTGGATCATAACCTATAAAGGGAAGAGCAGTATTATTTATCTGGTCCCTTATAGATCCCAACAATGAAAATGATACTGTGTTTCTCCCATCTACACATGCAATTAAGGTTCAAGCTAATTTTGTTCATCTCTGAAAAAACACAGGAAGACTTTGATGATTTTTACATGTCTCACCATAGTATATAATGGTCTAAACAAACACATTCATTTTTGCACATGGTAGAAGTCAAAGCAAGATTCCTGCCATGCAAAAGATAGTTTGGCTTTTGGATACCCCTTCATAGAAACTGATACATAGCAAACCTGGAATTCTGTTTCTGAGAAGATGAGAATATACAGCAATTTCTCTCATCCAACAGCTCTGAGAGAACATTACATTGTTTATTTTCCCTATCCAGTACAACACTCTTATTCAACAAGGCCACTGCCCCATGCCCATTGGCTATAATTGCATGTGTTATACAATCACTTCTCTGCTTGCTAAGCAGTGAAGTTGTCAAGAGTTACAACTTTCCCAGATCACAAACAAAACTAAGATGAGGAAAGCAGGTGAAGAAGCAGATTTGATCCACCATTGGCTGTATGGAAGTATAGTGGGTAGAAGATATTATACAGATGTATCATTTGGAAGGCATCTCCTTGTCTGTTCTGGTCCCTGCTGATCCCAGCACTCATAACAATGTCTAGCACTTGATGTATTTATTGAAGGACAAAAGAAAGGGAAGGCAGGATTGTTCACATGATTTGTGCTGATCCTGGTCTCATCTTGGTTGGCAGGACACTATCTTTTCACTCAGAATAGAGATCTAACTGCAGATTTTTCCACGTCCACAGTAAGCATTCAGCAAAAAGACAAATATAGCAACATATCCATAATATTCGATGCTGTAATAGCTGTCATAACCTGTGTTACAGTTTCTTAAATGTCCCAGAAATTAGTCCTATTCCATAAAAGTAAACAAGAAAGAGTCAGGAATATTTCCCATGTAATTATCTTTTCAGACATACCTAAATGGTGGGGGGCGGGGGGGGAAGATCACTGGAAATTTTGGAGAAAACTCTAAGCTTAAGAATCCACTGATTTACATATAGGCAATTCTCAGGTAGTTGAGAGGCACTGAGTGCTCAGAGCCCTTGTTGGACTGGCCTCTTGCTTTGCTGGCACTCCTGTCTGTCTGGCTGGCTCTGCTGACGGTGTAAGTAAAGGGATTATTACATTGACCACATGCCCTCTGCTTTTCTTTGTTTTTGTTTTGTTTTGTTTTGGGACAGAGATAGGAAAGTTGACTGGGGCCCCAGAGATCTATGAAAAAAAAAAAAAAAAAAAAGAAAAGGAGGAGGGGAGAGAAATTTGCAGGGATAAGTGTTTTCTGCTGTAAGAGTCATGAGAGAATATGAGTTTTATTCTGGCAGAAGCGAAGTGGCAATGTGGGTCAAGAATTAACCCGCAGGGATGCCAGGATAACAGCTCCTGAGACATGTCTCTAAATTACATCAAAAACGTCTATGAAGGATGTGTAAGTATTATACAAACAAACAAACAAAAAACAATTGTTTGAGTCTTGTCTTGTATTTTAACCTGATTTCATAAGTGTTGATGAATAAGAACCTCTACATATATGGAGAATAATATAAATATCAACCGTATACTTCAGAATATTCTGAATTTAAAACTATAACTAGAATAATTCAGGAAGTACTTTTAGCTGTTAGTGTTTTAAAGTAGCTCACTCTCTTGTCAATCTGATAATTAAGAAGTGGAAAATAAGCTGTAATGACAATTAAATAAACATCATTTGGTTGTTAAGATACTGTGCATACCAATGAATTTAATATTAGATTTGTTATCTAATTTTCTAAAAGAGGTCCTAGATATTTTAAGATTTTCTTGATTTTATTGCAAAAGGATTACGGGGGTAGGAAGGATAGTCATTGAATTCAGAGCTTTTTAAATATTTCCAAGATTATACATTTGATTAGCAACATGTCCCTATTTGACTGTTGCATTTCATATTTTCGGAGTGCAAAGTGGTGAGCAATCTCATGATGCAGAATTTGCATTGGGCTTAATGAGGTCTAAAGTTCTATCTTGCTTCAAAAATTCATGAATCTTAAATATTTGAAAATGTGAAAATGAAAACATCCTTTAAAATGTACTTCTTTAATGTTTGTTTTCAAAACACCTTTTTCTCCTAAAACCATTAACAGGTGAAGCCTCCAACCGTGATCGGTCAATTCCACACCCTTTTCTTTGGATCAGTAAGAATGTTCTTCCTTGGGGTGTTAGGTTTTGCAGTCTATGGGAATGAGGCTTTGCACTTCAGTTGTGATCCAGACAAAAGAGAAATAAATCTCTTCTGTTACAATCAGTTTAGGCCAATCACTCCACAAGTAAGTTTTTCTGTGTGCACGTAAACCTTCCCCTATGCCAGATAAAAATTGTTTTCTTTTTAAATGTAAAATAATGTCATAATAAGATGAAGAATACCCTAACAGGTATTATTTCTAGAATTATTACTTGTTCTCTAACTGGCTATATATTTCACGTAAATTAATTTTAGTTGGTCAAGAGTTTCTTCCATCTCCACAATTCTGTTATCTATTAATGTTAGTATTATACTCTAGGCCTGTAATTAGAAAATGGAAATTGGGTAGCTACTAAAATAAAATACTTCATTATTATTCATAATTGGTAAGTGAGGACAGCAAAA
Source organism: Neomonachus schauinslandi (assembly GCF_002201575.2). Taxonomy (NCBI): domain Eukaryota; kingdom Metazoa; phylum Chordata; class Mammalia; order Carnivora; family Phocidae; genus Neomonachus; species Neomonachus schauinslandi. The sequence continues at coordinate 23,403,610 of NC_058410.1, read as the reverse complement.
TAGGAATACATTTTTACAGTTACTAAAATTTAAAATTTTAAACATCTCAGTAATTAAATATGCTCAACATTACTATCTTCATTATATTATTTTTATTGCTCATAAGACTTACGGAACTTAGAATTGTTAAGTTTGCCTCTGTTGAGAGTCAGTCTCTTTCATGTGTTTTTGGTAATATGTTGGCTGATTTGACTAAGATATTTCTGACATGCTTTAGGTGTTCTGGGCCTTACAACTAGTGATTGTCCTGGTTCCTGGAGCTATTTTCCATCTTTATGCTGCATGTAAAAGCATCAATCAAGAATGCATTCTTCAAAAGCCTATCTACACTGTGATTTATATCCTCTCTGTTTTATTAAGAATTAGTCTAGAGGTGATAGCATTTTGGCTTCAGATTCACCTCTTTGGTTTCCAAGTTAAACCCCTCTACCTGTGTGATGCTGGATCTCTCGGGAAAAAATTTACTGTTATAAAATGCATGGTGCCAGAACACTTTGAGAAGACCATTTTTCTCATTGCGATGTATACATTTACTGTGATTACAGTAATATTATGTGTTGCTGAAGTTTTTGAGATCATATTTAGAAGATTTTGCTTTCTAATCAGGCAATGACCAAAAGGGTAATTACCTACTGTCATGCCACAATTCTTTATCAATCATTTTTTTTAGTTTCATCTTATTCAGTGAGTATCTCAATTTCAAACATAAATATCTGTTCTTTAAACTTACTTCAGTGTGTCTGAACTTCATGTCTAATATAAAATATTATACTAAGTTCTAAGGCAGGTATTCTCGAACAAACATCACATTCTATTTTAATTTTGTCATGTAGTAGAAAATATATACAGAACTAATGTTAACTCTTTTTTAAATAGTACTTTTACAGAGTTCTCTCACACAAAACATCTTAAATAATCACAGTATTTTGTGGCCAGAGAAACTTTTATTATCTCTTTTACACAGAGTGGAAAATTGAGTCTCAGGGAGGTTAATATATATGCCCAAAGTCATATAACCACATTAGAATTCAGATCTCCTAAATGTAAAGGCTGAACCCTTTTGGCTACACTTTGAGGGTGTAATTATACTTGCATTCATATAAAATGTAACTTAAGCACAAAAGTTGTAAATTAATTATTAAGAGTCATTCTATAGTTTGATCACTAACTTAAAGAAATGAAATAATTACATTTTTAGCATTATACTGTTTTCTTGACATTTTTAACATTAAATGATATGGTAATATAGCCACCAAATAAATTTAAAATGCTATGGCAAATATTGTGAATGGTTTCCTTGTTTCTTGTTGAAAAAAAAAAAAAAACACCTCTCACAGATATCCTAACAACTATAGCTTTTATGTTCAAGATTATTGAACTGAAAAACTATATATTAAATTATACTTCCTGAAGAGCTATGAAATTATTTCAGAAAAACTTTTATCAGTTCAGTGTATTCTTTTTATCTGCCTGTCTCACCAATAATCACCTTTATTTGGTATCATTTAAAATCTTTATGACTGCCTTGTACCGATGCCTTATTAGTAGAGTATAGTCAGTCAAATACTGAGATTTTCAATTTTTTCTTAAGCATTATTCAGCCTATGTTTAATATTATGAATTTCTAGATTTAGGATTTTAAATCATTGAGGCTTTCTCCACATAGAAAGCACAGGAAAAGGGCCAACTTATTTTCGTTCAACAAAGAGCTGTTAAGTATCTGTTATTGAATATACACTGTACTAAGAGTTCATAGACAAAGATAACTAAGATTTAGTACCTTTATGAGATATTGAGTGAGTAGTCCAGTGGCAACTTAAAGAGTGGAGGCTGTGGGGATAGCCCACCCTGAAAGGAAGGAGTATTTATTCAGTCCTTGTTTAGAATCACTGGCCCTATGTGCTAAGAAACAGCAACAATGTTTAGTCCACTTTATTATTATTTTTAAATTCTCTATAGATAGCCCACCTTTTATTGCCTGCACCCAGGGTGGATTGCTTTCATCAATCCTCGCACAAACACAAGCATGTTTATCTTGGATCTATTCTCCTGCACCTTCGGAAGTAATTTTTTTTTTTTTTAAAGATTTTATTTATTTATTTGAGACAGAGAGAATGAGAGACAGAGAGCACGAGAGGGAAGAGGGCAGAGGGAGAAGCAGACCCCCCCGCCGAGCAGGGAGCCCGATGCGGGACTCGATCCCGGGACTCCAGGATCATGACCCGAGCCGAAGGCAGTCGCTTAACCGACTGAGCCACCCAGGCGCCCCGGAAGTAAATTTTTTATTCGATGCCAGACATTGTGTGTTTTACCTTGTTGGATGAGGGATATTTTTTTCTTCTCATGAATATTCTTAAACTTTATTCTGGGGCACAGTTAAGTTACTTGGAAATGGTTGATCCTCTGTGCTTCCTTTTAAGTTTTGTTAAATGGAACCAGTGTAGTTCTTACTGAAGGATTAATTTTGCCACCTTACCAAGGCAAATCCTTTCTGAGGACTCTATCAGATAATCCTTTGGTATTTTGGAAATGTTATCTTTCCACCACTCTCAAAATTCTACCCACAAGCTGGTTGACTCCTCTCAGGCCATTTGGAGTGTTATAACAAGGTACCATAGGGCGCCTGGGTGGCTCAGTCGTTGAGCGTCTGCCTTCGGCTCCGGTCATGATCCCAGGGTTCTGGGATCGAGCCCCGCATCGGGCTCCCTGCTCTGCGGGAAGCCTGCTTCTCCCTCTCCCGCTCCCCCTGCTTGTGTTCCCTTTCTCGCTATGTCTCTCTCTGTCAAATAAATAAATAAAATCTTAAAAAAAAAAAAAAAAACAAGGTACCATAGATTGGGTGGCTTATAAACAACAGAAATTTATTTCTCACCATTCTAGAGGCTGGAAGTCTGAGACCAGGGTGCCAGTACAGTCAAGTTCTGAGATCCCTCTTTGAGCTACAGACTTGTCCTGGATCCTCTCATGGTAGAAAGAAAGTGAGGGAACTCTCTGGAGTTCATTTTATCAGGGCACTAATCCCATTCATGAGGGCTCTACCCACATGACCTAATCACTTCCCAAAGGTCTGACCTCCTAATACCATCACATTAGGTGTTGGGATTCTAAAACATGAATTTGGGACGCCTGGGAGGCTCAGTTGTTAAGCGTCCGTCTTCGGCTCAGGTCAGGATCCCGGGGTCCTGGGATCCAGCCCCGCATTGGGCTCCCTGCTCAGCGGGTAGCCTGCTTCTCCCTCTCCCACTCTCCCTGCTTGTGTTCCCTCTCTTGCTGTGTCTCTCTCTGTCAAATAAATAAAATCTTTAAAAAAATAAAAATAAAAAAATAAAATATGAATTTGAGGGGGGACACAAATACTCAGTTTATTGCGCTCATGGTTGCTACATAAATTGTTGTAGCTACAGGAAATAGGTCTCTATTTTCCAAAGAAAGAAGGGAAATAGGTCTCTATTTCCCAAAGAAAGAAGGGAGAAGTAGCACAGACATTGTCTTGGTTTGTCTCTTAGGATTTTTCTCAGGGAAGACCTTTTTTTCTCCCTGCCCCCCCAAAAAAACCCAACAGGCTTCCTCTTAATATCATTGCCCACTCACAGATGAGCACTGATTTATTCTTATTCTGATTTATCCTCTAGTACATTGTCAAAGTATGACTCTTTGTAGAGAGATTTTTTACCTTGGCTGTTGGGAAAAGCAACTAGTCTCAATCTTGTCTGAATTTTGGATAATGTTTCTTTCAATCTTTTCCTTGAAAGATATTTAAAGATGTTACACTGAGCAGAACTCAGTTGGAGACACTTTACAGGTCTCTGAAGCTCTCTTGTTTGCAATTCTCCCCTCCAAGGTATTCTGCCCTCCAAAATCTAGCCTCCTTGGCCCCCCCGGACTCTATCTCCTTGCTGGACAGGCGATGGCATTTCTAAGCCACCATAGAAACCCTGCTTACCCCTGTAAACAGTACCGGTTGTTATGTATAAGGATACAGATCCAGTGAGAGAGTTGGTTTGGATAATCTTTTTAATTCCTTACTGATCTACTACTTTATGAATTCATTTTGTTGGTAACTATATCAGGATTGTAAGCACACAGTTATATACACCTGAATAATAAATGATATATATAAATATGACATTTATACAGTGTAAATATAAAATATTTATAAAAACTGACTGTTCTAACCAAAATGCAAATGTAGTAAAAATTAATAAGACTATCAATATTTCATAAAAAGCCCATGGATCAAACAAGGTATTTAAACTAGTTTTTCTGTATTTATAAATGAATAGCAGTCAGAATACTACTTATTAAAACCCATGGGATAGGGCCAAGTCTGTAGTACACAGAAAATTGAGAGCTGAAAATACATTTATTATTAAAAAGAAATAGTAAATGTAATTTAAAAAGTAAAAATAAGAACTTCAAAATAAAACTAAAAAATACTAAAATAATCTAATAAGGATAAAGGCAGAGAATACAGTAATAAATTAGAAAACAAACATAAAAAAACAACAAAATATAAATACAAAATGGTAAAGGAAAATAATAAAATAGACAAATTTGGTGAATCAAATTAAGTATGCAAATATACTATTATAAGATTCTTATATGTGAAGTTTTATATTATCACCTGAAGTATACTGTGATAATTTAAAGATGTATACCGTAACATATAAGATAACTGGTAAAGCAAAACAACAAAATTTGGGCTAAAAAGCTAATGAAGTTAAATAAAATCATAAAATTAGTTAATTAACATTCAATTAATCCAGAAGATGGCAAAAAAGAGAAAAAGGAAACAAAAAATGATGGGGCAAATTGAAAGCAATGACAAGGCAGTAGACCTAAATCTAAAAATACCAATAGTAACAATAAATATAAAATGTCTTAGCACCCTAAACAAAAGCAAAGATTGTCCAGATGTGTTTTTTTTTTTTAGAAGCTAGACCAAACCATTAACAAGAACACCACCTTAAATATTTTTGAATATTTAAAGATTTAGTATTTAAACCATTCAAATATTTTTACAACTAGATAATGAGAAAAAAAATGGAAAAAAATAGATCATGCAAAAGCATAAGAGAGCTGAAGTGGCTATAATATGAGAAAACTCAAGTAGGTTTCAGGGCAAGGGAGATGACAGGGATAAAAGAGACATTTAATAATGATTAAAGGATAATTTCATCAGGAAGCATAACAGTTCTAAATGTGTATGTTTCCAGTTACAGAGTAGCAAAATATATGAAGCAAAACCTAACAAAATTCAAAAGAGAAATAAATTCAGTTACAATTAGAGATTTCAACACCCCTCTCTCACTAATCAATTGACAAAGTAGAAAGAACATCAGAAAAGAGATGGAGTACTTACACGTTACTAATAACTGACTTGCACTGATTGATATTTAGAGAACCCTTCACCTAACCAGCAGATTATACATTTTTTTTTCATGTACATGTGGAACATTCACCAAGAGGGACTCTTTGCTAGGTCATAAGAAAGTCTGAATAATGAAATCATATGGTGTATGTTAACTGGTCACAATGGAATTAAACTAGAAGTTAATAAAAATAAGATATCAGGAATATGCCCAAGTATTTGAAAAACTAGCAATAGCATCTATTAACCTATAGATAAAGGAAGAAATTGTGTGGAAAATTGAAAACTACTATAAACAAATACTAATGCACACAGTTTCTCAAAATTTGTGGAAAGCAGCTAGAAGAGTAATCGACAGAATATTAGAAGTTATAAATATTCTGTTAGAAAAATTAAGTTATAAAGTGATTTAAACCTCTCACCTTAGGAAATTATAAAAAGAACAGTTTAAATATAAATTAAATAGGAGAGAGATAAAAAACACAAAACCTTGAAGTAGAAAACTGAAAGACAATAGAAAAAAATCAATGAAACAAAAAGTGGTTCTTTGCAAAGATTAGCAAAACTGTTTTCTCACTAGACAGGTGGGGATAATAAAAGAGAAAATGAAAATGACCCAGATCATAAATGGAAAAAACAGGGATATCACAACAGAATATTTAAATGATCATAAGGAAACATCATGCATGAACAATGTTATGTCAATAAGTTTGATACTTACATAAAATGAATACATTCCTTGAAAGGCACATATTACTAAAAACTTAACAATTAAACAGAAAATATGAATATCTTTATACTTATTAAAGAAATAACATTTAAAATAAAAAGCTTTCCCACGAAGAAAATGCCAGGCCCAGGTAGCTTCACTGGTAAATTCCATCTATGTCCTCCCCTAACTTGCCAAGATTTAAGCCCCAACCTGGAGGGTGATGTGAGATCCTTCAGCAACTGTTCAGAGCTGGATGGAGGAGAGTTTAGGTCTTTCTTCATAGTAAGTTCTTCATTATAAAACATCAACAAGAAGAAACAACCTCATGTTATTAATATTTATTTTCTTTCACACCATAATTTTAATGTGCTGTTATGCTAACAGTCTCTGTTACTTTTCTTCCTCATATCAATACTCCTCTCATGATGGGAGTACAGTACTTGGAAAGAAGAGAACATGTGTTGGCAGATGGCATAAAATCCATTTCACTTACCTGCTTATTTTGCCCCTTTCCTCCTTTAGAACACATGCAAATGAGAAAGGGACCTGAGCAACCTCCGGTCTCAAAGGGAGAGATCAGGAGAATAACAGGAAGGTACAGCTTTCACTAGGAATAGAACACATGATTTTTCAGACACAGGATCATTCAATAGGAAAAACTTAAAGTACAAGGATATATTGGTATAGAGAGACATTAAAGTCAATAGTGGTTAGATTCACAGGCTCTGAAACCAAAGGACATGGATTGTAATATCAAACACTCATATTTACTGGCTTTGATCTGCTGCAAGTTACATAATTTCTAAGTGCCTCACTTATCTATAAAATAATGAAAATGATAATACCTTCTTCATAGGGTGTGGTAAGGATTAAATGAATTGATGTTAAGTCCCTAGAAACATACATGATTCATAATAGATGCTCAGCAAATGCTAGCTCGTTATTACTACTCTGTCGTGCCAGAGGAGAGGTAAAACAATTCATATCTCATGACCTTAATCTCAATAGCAGGAATTGCAGCTTCTGATCAAGGCAATCAGGGCAGAGAGTCTAGCTTAAAGAGACTGGAGAAACATCAGCTACATATTGATGATTCATTGGGGCATTGGTCCTGAACCCTGGGTATACCATTAAAATTTCCTGAAGCCCTTTTAAAAACGCTGATATTTAGGCTCCAACCCAGAACTATTACATTGGGGTGGCTTGGGGGTGAGACCTAGATAGGTCTTTGGAAAAAACAAAAAAAACAAAAAAACAACTTCTTAGGTGAACTTTAAGAACAACCAGAGTTGACAATCAAGAATAGGAAAAGAATAAATGAGAATTCATAAGGACAGAGAGATGACATTTATGGTTATCACACTTTGCTTTAGTTCCTCTACCAATCCAACTATGCTGACTGGAAGATCCAGGTTCCAGTATGGTCAGGTTCTAGTGAGCCCGCTCTTCTAGGCTGCAGAATGTTGCTTTCTTATTGTATCCTCACATGGGGGAAGGGCCAGCTAGCTCTCTGGGGTCTCTTTTATAAAGGCATTAATCCCATTTATAAAGGCTCTGCCCTCATCACCTCTCAAGGACTCCACCTCCTAATACCATCACATTGGGCATTAAGTTTCAACATATGAATGTTAAGAAGACCCAAATATTCAGTCTGTAGCATATACATTATCAAGTGGTAGTGAATGTTACTGAGATTGGGGAGAATACAGGTCTCAATTTCTCCTCGGGTAAAAAAAAAGGCAGACCCAGAGTAAGGTAATGTATTCTGCAAGCAGAAATAGACAAAGGATGTGGAGTAGGGGTAATCACAAGGACACAGAGCAGTTTCTGCGGGGGGGTGGGGGGGGGTAGATGTTTTGGTGATTAGAGAAGAGCAGGCAGGACAAATTTCAGAGGTTGAGATCTTTTTCCTTGGAGATAGTGTGATTTCAATGAAAACTAGTTTTTGTTTTGTTTTGTTTTTTTAAAGATTTTATTTATTTATTTGACAGAGAGAGACACAGCGAGAGAGGGAACACAAGCAGGGGGAGTGTGAGAGGGAGAAGCAGGCCTCCTGCGGAGCAGGGAGCCTGATGCGGGGCTCGATCCGAGGACCCTGGGATCACGACCTGAGCCCAAGGCAAACGCTTAACCGACTGAGCCACCCAGGCGCCCCAATGAAAACTAGTTTTAAGATGAACCCTCAAAACTGGGAACTGAGAAAATAAAGCAGTACAGATGGTTATTGGAGGAGGCAAATAAAGTGTAAAGTCCTGGAAAATGACAGAATGGCATGGAAAAGAGAGAAAAAGAAGTCACTAATGGTGGAAGGAAAAGCTGATGCCTACAATGGTATGAGTCAAAATACTTGACAAATTATTGATCATTCTCCAGAAATAAATGATCTTCAGATTCTTCATGCACCAGTTCGGAACAAAAATTCAATTTTCTTTAAGCTTAATGTGCTTAGTATTTAAGTTGAAAAGAGTCTGGTTATTTTATCCAATATGTCAATACAGAAGAATTCAATATAAAAAAAATCAATATAAAAAATTAAACACATCATCTCTCATCTTCCACAATAAGCGAATTTAAAGTTTCCAAAATCAGAAAAGGACGCTATTAAGATAATCTGAGAAACTGGAAGTGATAATTTCTGAATGATATTAAAGGCAATTCACGCCTTTACCCTTTCTCGCAATCAACAAACATTATTCTCTTCTTGCTTTTCCCTTTCTACCTTCCGTTTTGCGGAAAGAAACAGGAAGGAAGGAAGGAGGGAAGAGAGGGAGGGAGGGAGGAAGGAAGGAAGGGAGGAAGGAAGGGAGGGAGGGAGGGAGGAAAAAAGGCATGGGGGACACAAGAAGGTAAAACAAAACAAAAACTCTTTTCCCTCCCACCCGCAGCCAGCAGAGAGCGCTGGTGCCACAAGCGGCACAACCGCGGAGCCGCTTAGCCTTCTCTGGGTTCTAACTGCCAAGAGCGAGGTACATTGAGGCTGTCCCTGTTGGGAGCCCGTAGTTGACTTGCTGTCGCTGAGCAACAGGAGAGTGGGCGGGATTTGCCATTCGCGTTCGTGCGCGCGACCTACCAGACGGAAGCGGATGTGTCGGTGGCGCGCGAGTAGGAAGTGGTGATTCCTGGAATAGAGATGGCCGAGCTTGCTCCGCTGCCCCCACTACCCCCCCCAGTTTAAGAGCATACAGCATCATCTGAGGACGGCTCAGGAACATGACAAGCGGGACCCTGTGGTGGCTTATTACTGTGAGTCTTTCCGAGTCGCCGTGCCCCTCTTTACCCTCCAGGGCCCACACACCACCCCTTGGTTTTTAAGGCAGGCCCCGCCCCTTCAGCTTTAGACCTGAGCTTTGACCTCTGGCCTGCCCTGGGAACCCAGTGGAGCCCCGCCCTTTTCAGGGTTTACCCCACCTCACCAGCTCTCCGCCCCCTCGCAGGCCCGAGAGAGGCAAAACGTAAAAAGCACGGTTGGTGTTCGCCGCCTCTCTGGTCTTGTGCTTAAATATTCTTAAACTGGCTACATGGGTTCATGAGCTAACACGCTGTCTTGAGGTTTTCTGTGTGTACTCAAGAGAGTTTCCTGTCTCGAAAATAACCTGGATGGTTAAGTAATTGTGCTGAGGCTAAAACGAATCTGAGTGTCCCAAAGACAGTAATGATGTGTACAGAAGGAAGGTAGACTAACTGAAAACATAGTAATAAGTGCAGGTTAAGTAGGACAACATGCAAGCTCATTAAAAAACTCATAAATGGTGAAATGGAGAGTAGTTGCTACAAAACTAGCACTTGAATTTGACCATTTTCCCACCAATGAGAATTTTTTGTCTTGACTTCTTTGAATAATACTTGGGTTTGAGACATTTGGTAGTAATACTATGACTTTGGTTGGTTATGAAAAATACAGTCTACAGTTGGAGAACAGATTAGGTTGTTCAAACTTTTTCCTTTGCAGTAAGTCTAGTAGTTTTATGTAAACTTTAAACTGACTGCAAATAAAACAAGTGACCAAGCAACTGTAATCTTCTGTAAAGGGTTTTTAGCATTGAAAAGCTCAATATAATGTGTCCTCTGCTGTGAACATTGTAAGGTTTGCTAAAATCTGGTCTATTGTCTTCCCTATCATACTCCCAGTACCCCATTTTCATTTCTCAAGTGTACAAGGCCCTTTTAAACCTCCATGTTCTTCAATACCTTGGAATGTCTGTCTGTTTTTTTTTTTTCCTTCACTTGGCAAACTCCTCATGATTCAAGATTTAACTCAAACGTAATCTCTTCTGTAGGCAGTAAGTTGATTATTCCCTAGGCTCTACTTCATTTTGTTCAAATCATGCAGTATTAGTTCCATTATATTTGTTCTTCCAGTTCCTCAAGTAGGGACTGGTAATCATTTATTCACCTTTTATTTATTGAGTTTTCTTCCTGTGTATCAAACATTACCAGGCACTGTGGCTATGGTTCCTGCATTCATGGAGCTGGTACACAAGTGGGGGAAAGGGGATTAAACAATAAAATGAAAATATTATATGGAATATTAGAAGATTTTGAAGAAAAATAAAGCAGGGAAAAAGAATAGGGAGTACTAGGATTAGGGTGGTAGGGGGTGAGAAGCGGATTTCACTTTAAAGGTACTCGTGGAATGCTTCATTGAGTTCACATCTGAGCAAAGACTTGAAAGGAGTGAAAGGCAGGCTTTGCATCATTGGAAAAGAGTATTCTCAATAGAGGGAATAACATATGCAAAAGTCATGAGGCAGAGGCTTGCTTGAAGGAGGATCAAGGAGCCCATTGTAACTGAAGTGGATGGAGGGAGGAGAAAAGTGATAAATGTCAGAGAGGTAATTGTAACAATGAAGTAGGAACCCTTATTCCTGTCTAAAACTAACTGCTATTCATGAGCTCTGTATTATATACCTTTGTGATAGCCAGGGGCTTTTATTTTCTGTGTCATCATCTTCTCCCTTTTGCTATATCTTTCTAAATTTGCCCCAGTTTCCTTTATTTAAAAAATAAAATAAAATTTTAAAAACCTCTCACTGTGACATTCTCCTAAAGTTACAGTTCTGTCTGCCTAACCTCAAAGTTAAGCTTAAAATAGTTGTCTGTGTGGGCGCCTGGGTGGCTCAGTTGGTTAAGCGACTGCCTTCAGCTCAGGTCATGATCCTGGAGTCCCGGGATCGAGTCCCGCATCGGGCTCCCTGCTCAGCAGGGAGTCTGCTTCTCCCTCTGACCCTCCCCCCTCTCATGCTCTCTCTATCTCATTCTCTCTCTCAAATAAATAAATAAAATCTTTAAAAAAAAATTTAAAAAAAAAAAAAAAAATAGTTGTCTGTGTTGTCTTTACTTTCCTATCTCATAGAGCCTTTCAGCTCATTGCAGCCTACTTTTCATGCCTTTTATTTCACTGAAACTGCTCTCCGCAGGGCCATAGACAAACATTTTCATTGCCAAATCCAAGTGGTACTTACAAAATATTTTTTGTTATAAAACATGCATATTAAAGAACACATACAATGTGTATACAGTTTAAGGAATAATAAAATGAACACCAAGGTACCCACTGTATTTGAAGTTATTAGACTTTTTAATTTTTGTCAATCTGGTGAGCATGAAATTCAAGCTAAATTTGCAATTCACTGAGTCTTAATGAGGTTGAGCATCTTTTCATATGTTAATTACCCTTTGTGATTCCCCTTTGAAATACCTATTTATTGCTTTTGTCCTTTTTTTTATTTCAGTGTTTGTCCTTTCTTAAATGTAGATATTACTCTTTTGTTACATGCATTGCAAATGTCTTCTCCAAGTTCATAGTTTGATTTTTCACTCTATTTATGAAGTCCTTTGATGTTCAAAAGTTCTTAATTTTAAAGTATAGCTAATTTATCACTCTCTTATAACTTATATTCTGATTTTCTAGGACTTGATTTCTTTTCGTCTACCTTCTTTGGGACTTTGGCTTCCTGGATTTACAGATGGGTATCATAAATTCTGGAGAATTCTCTGCTATTATCTGTTCAAGTATTCTCTACTGAAATTTTGATTAGACATGTGTTGCACTTTTCTCCTTTATTGGTCTCTTAATATTTTCATAGTTTGCATCCCTTTGTCTCTCTGTGCTACGTTCTATGTAATTTCTTTAGGTCTGTGTTCACCTCCATATATCCTATTGTATCACCCATTTATTGAGTGTCTATTTTCATTTTTTATTTCTGGATGTTCTCTTTTTTGTTGTTTTTAAATCAACCTAGCCATTTCTGATAGTCTTTTGTTACTATATTTTTAAAACACTTGTATTTCTTTAAATGCTTTAAAAATACTTGTTTATATTTGCAGTCTCGTAATTCCTGTAGCTGCCATATATATGGGTCTGATTTCTGTTGTGTAACAGAAGACTGCTTTTGGTGACTTATTGTGATTTGTGCTCTACACATACCAACCAGTGTTCTTCAAACTTCAGTATGCAAGAAATTCACAGGAATCATCTCCCCAATTCTCAGCTTGTTGCTTCTCTGACAAAGCTCCTTTGATCAGGGTAGCAAAGTAGTATGCTGCTTCTCTTTTCCCACATCCTGTTCAAATTGCTCTTCTCCTACTTTAAAGAAGAAAGGCAAGCTCTCATGTATCATGAGTATTTTTATGGTGTGTTGCCCTGGGAAGGAAGGTGGAAAACCTTCCACGGTGTCTAGAAAAAAGGGACAATTCAAATTACTGGTGTAGTGAAGTCTCTGTTAATTAAGGTATTAAGGAGAGCATCCTGTCTTTCCTGTTTTATATGGAAGAAGATCAGAGTAAAGAATAAGTATTTATTTGAAAATGCAGGGCATGAGAAAGGATGTCAAAAGCAACATTTTAATTTGGGGAATGAAGACAGAACATTTTATAAGGGGGAAGAGGAGGAATTATCCTTAGATATTAGTAGCCATTGTTTGATCATTTGGGATTTTATCTGGAAGGGCGGAGAGGAACAGTTTGGGACCAGAGTCATGTATGAGAGAGTGTGAAAAGATTTAGCTGTGGGGACGAGGACAAGGAAGGACCACAGTGGAAAAGTCTCTTTCATATGTTGCTTACATTTATAAGTATATCTGTTAAGGGTAAAGCCTCATGTTAAAACCAGGCCTGTGTTGCAGTGTTCTGAATTCCCAAAATGTAAGAGTTTTCATGAAATGACCTAACCTTTTCATTTTCTATTCATTATTTTAAAGAATATCATTCCTGATACAAGAGCCAAACAACAAAAGAGAAATGCTGAAGTGGGTAGTGCCTTGTTTCATCCAAGTGACTTAAAGATCTGTGGCTTACTGAAATTTTGGAATTAGAATTCAGATGAGATGAGGCGAATGCAGACGTGGCTTAACATATTTATTCGAATTGAAAAATTATGTCATATTTTTCTGAGAAAGTAAGCCTCCACTGGCTGGCTGGTTTGGCATTAACAACAGGTTTTACTCTTAATGTTATATGGCAGACATTCTCAAACTAAATGAGCCTAATCCTCAGCTCTGAGGTTTTTGGGTTTTTTTTTTTCAGAAATACATTAAAAACAAGTGATAAGAGAAAAACATTTAAATTGGTTTTGAGTTTTGTTTTGTTTTGTTTTGTTTTGTTTTCTTTGCCAAAGGATGTTGAACAGTATTTCAGTTTTCCCAATCCTGTTGGTGTCTTAGAATAATCCTGTCTCAGTGTCATGAAAGAAAATGATAAATCTTTGTAAGATTTTTTTGTATGCTTCACAGAATTGAGAAAGTGAATAACTCTAATGATGGGGTGACAAATCCTTTTCTAGTTTTAAAACAAATTTTGAAGCTGACCTATATGAAATGTCAGCTAAGAGATTATTAAAAATAGTATTTGATGAGAGGTGATTATATGCTTTTTAGCCTATAACCCAGAAGGAAAGGAATTAAAAGAATTCAGTGATTTTGCTGTGATAAAACTTCCATTCTTATCTGCTGCTTTATATGAATGAATTTTCTCTCATGTTAAATTTGTAAAAATGTAAGTGGGAACAGAACCAATTCTGGTTCTGTATGACAATAAATCATACTGATTCCTAGATACACAGTTTAGCTGTGTATAAGATGCATTTCCAATAAATTTTACCCTTTTTTAATGATTGAAATGTGTAGCATTGATACTGTTTTGATCAATTATGCATTACAATAATCACATAATTTTAACACTCAGGAAATCCAGAGGAAAAATTTTAACACTTAGCATCTTATCTCACAGGAAATTTTGATAAGTTTAAACTTCAATTTTTATACATTTTTTGTTGCAGAGAATTATGATAATCAAGTTAGGACTTTTGAGCATACAAATACATTCTTTTAATAAATTCTATAGGATAAGTAAATGGGAGTATAGGTTAAAAAGTTACAAAATGTATTATTTCTGATGTTTAAAGAAGGAGCTTTGTATGTTTTAAAATTATATCAAGTTGTTATGATACAGTTGAAAGAATGCTATAATTTTTAGATGTATATATCTGATGTACAGAAATTACATCTTTTATACTTAAACATCTGATGAAAAGTGGTAGGTACCAATTTAAAAATGTGTGAAGGGATGTATTTCTATAATCTTAGTGCAAACAATTTTCTAAATTTCTAGAGCAAAGAATTTTTGGTGAGAAAAAAATCAAGATTATTACACTGAAATACTTGCTGACTGGTAAAGCTCCATACTCTCTTTTACATGCTGCTCCTTACCTGGAATCACTGACTTCCCCTTAACCTGGCTAGCTTATTCTTACTGACTCAGTACAAATTACACTTTTTGAATCGCTTTCATTACCTCATAAGGATGGTCTGGAAGTTGTTCCAGTGTGCCTCTCATCTTACTTACATTGTATCATATACACTGATTTACCTTTTAATCTTCTGGATTCTCCTGGAGGACAGGGATTAATATCTTGTTTTCTCTTACCACCTGGCACATAACTGACATTCGTAAATATTTAATAAATGCCATCTCTCTGAATGTTATTAATATTTCACTAGAGTGTAAGCTCTATGAGAGTAAGAAGTATGTCTTATGTTGGTGATCTTTGAATCTCTAACTCCTAATAGAGTACCTAAGACACTGTGGATGTGTGTAAATTTTGTCGATTGAATAAATGAACTGTATAGTAACTATATTAATTTATGGCTTTTAACATGTTCTAATTACAGTGAGAAAATGCAATGGAAAGAATTCCAGTGCTCTGTATTTTATAACTTACTCTACTATATTTATAATGAGTTTTAGATTAAGTTATAGGTATGTTCTCAGGATGTACCCATTGTGCCTCCTCCATTTCAGTATTAAATGATTTCCAAAAATGATTTATCTCTGGCCTTAGTGTGAATACTCTAATGTTTTATCATTTTTTAATTGTTACCTTAATATTTCTATATTTCTTTGTTGTTTGGTCTTTTGTTTTCTTTTTAAATCAGGAATGTATATTAAAGTGCTGTGTATCAAATTACTTTTTTTACTATTTGTGCAAGTGCAGATATGCTTATACTTCTTTGAACTTATCAATGGAGTATGTAATAAAAAAAAATAGTAAATGTCCTTCTATTTGAAACACCCCTCCATCCCTGGAAAGAATTCCATTAGTTTTTTTTTTTTTAATTAAACTTTTTATTTTGAGGTAATTATAAATCCACATGCATTTGTCAGAAATAAGACAAAAAGATCCTATGCCCTTTACCCTGTGTCTTCCAGTGGTAATAACTTGCAAAACTATACCATAATATTATGACCAGAATATTGACATTGATAAAATCCACCAATCTTATTCATACCTCCCCAGTTTTATGTTTATTCCTCTGTGTGTATGTGTGTGTGTGTGTGTTGTTTAGTTCTAAACAGTTTGTCAGGAATAGGTTCCTCTATCACCATGGTCAAGATAGAGAACAGTTCCCTAAGAATCCCTCGTTACTCTTTTGTAGCTACACTCATCTTTGTAGCCACACCCATCCCTTCTCAACCCATTGCTGCCCGGTCCCTTAGCAGCCACTAACCTATTCTCCATTTCTAAAATTTTATCATTTAAAAAATATTATATAAATGGAGTCGGACGTTACATACCCTTGTGGAGTTGACTTTTTGTCCACTCAGCAAGTAGTAATTGCCTGGAAACTCATCTCAGTTCTTGCATGTACCAATACTTTGTTTCTTTTTTTAATGCTCAGTAGTATTCCATGGTATGTATGTACCAGAATTTAGCAGTTTAACCATTGAAGGACATTTGGGTTGTGCTGTGGTCTGAATGTTTGCCTCCCCTCTCCCCAATTCACGTTGAAATCCTAACGCCCCAAAATGATGGTATTAGTAAGTGAGGCCTTTGGGAGATGATTAAGTCATGGAGCCCTCATGAATGGGATTAGTACTATTAGGAAAGAGAGCCCACAGAGTTCCCTGCCTTCCTAGTGTTTTATTTTATAAGAAACCGGCAAGTTGTTTTCAAAAAGATTGACTGCACCATTGTACATTCCACTCAGCAACATGAGTGGTGAGTGAACCAGTTTCTCCACATTATCGCTGGCATTTTGTGTGTCACTATTTTTTATTTTAGTCGCTCTGATAGATATGTTGATATCATGGCTTTAATTTTTATTTACCTGATAGCTACTGAAATTAACATCTTTTCTTGTGCTTATTTACTATCTATATCACCTTCAGTAAAATGTCTGTTTTTGCCCCTCCCGCTTTTTAACTTTACTTGGTTTTTAGAGTTCTTAATATATTGTAGTTACAAGTCCTTGTTTTGCAAATATTTTCTCCCAGTCTGTAGCTTCTCTTTTGTCTTTATAACAGGGTGTCACAAAGTTTTGATTTTGGTAGTACCCAGTTTTATCAGTTTTTCTTATATCATGCTATTGGTGTCAACTCTGTGTTTTATCATGTATATTTCTTAATGTCCTAGTCTATTTTTTGTTTTTCTCCTGCAAGAAGAGTTCCTAAGTAATACTGATTGAGTCTTTTTTTTTTTTAAGTGTTGCCATTGTCAGATTTTTAGTAAAGATGTCATGCTAGCTTCCTAAATATTGTTAAGAAGGTTCTCATATCTGACCTGGATTAAAACACAGATTTCTCTTTTTTTAGATTAAAGAAAAGTAATTGATAAAGCAGAACTTTGTGCTTTTGCGGGGGGAATTAGTTTACATATTTATCAATTTCTTCAATTTGAAATATTTTTGGCCCAGTATTGATAAATTAAATAAAGTTTTCTGGAATATCTCCCATTTCTGTCAGATTTGAAAATTTATTAGCTAGAAATTACAAATTTTTTGAGATTCATTAGAGAGCACGAGCTGGGGGAGTGAGTGGCAGGGGGGGGAGAGAGAAGCAGACTCCCCACAACCCTGAGATCAGGACGTGAGCCAAAATCAAGAGTTGGATACATAACCGTCTGAGCCACCCGGGTGCCCCAAATTACAAATTTTGCCTTTTCTCGCTTCCCTCATATCTCTCACAATCAGTCAGTCATTAAATTTTTAAACTTTTACTTATCTCCTCAGTTTCTTTGGTATATCATGCCCTCATCTTACACCTAAACTACTGACAGGGCTTCCTAGGTTCTACTTCAAACAAGTAATCCCTTTAGCCACCAGAAAGATCTGCTTTAAGTGCTTAGTTTAAAAAGAAAAAAAAAGTAAAAGAATGATAGAGTTGACTGGAAACACTTAGAAATTCTGTATGACCCAAACAGTACAATTAATATGAAAAACATTGCAAAGGAAAAATATTTCCAGTAGATGAGACAGAGGCCCGGTATCCCGGATATATAAAATACTCATACAAAACTATTTTATAAAAACTAAGATCCCCATAGATAAATGGACAAAGAGCACGTATGTGTAACTACTAAAGGAGGGAATGCTAATTATTTACATTCAGTTTAATTAGTAATGTAAATTAAAATGTTAATTAGTAATGTAAATTAAAATTAAAATAAAATACAAAGAGCATGTATGTGTAACTACCAAAGGAGGGAATGCTAATTATTAACATTCAGTTTAATTAGTAATGTAAATTAAAATTTTTTTGGCTGTAAAATTGTAACTCAGTGCAAATGAATATATGGTGAAATCGCCATTGACAAGGTTGTGTGAATTGGTACAAAGTTTTGGAAACCATTTTGGCAAAATGAATGGAATTGTAAAAATATCTCTAATTCAGTAATTCTAGTTTTGGAAAGTTTGTGCTTAGGAAATAATCACAAATATACTGAGAGCATTATGTGGAGTCTTCTGGATGATTATTTATACATTTGTGAAAAAATGCAGAACAACCAAAATATATGTCAATGTGGAAATGGTTAATTAAGTTATCTTAATCTACTGGGTGGAAAGTAATATAATCAGTTAAGAATTACAAAGCATCTTTTGTAACATGGGAAGAAGTTTATATGAAAATGCAGGATATAAAATTATATAATATGAATTGAACTTTTTAATGTGTATATACTTGGAGAAAAAAATTGTGGCTTTTAGGTTCATGGATACTGTTTCTTTTGATTGTCTTTTTTGTTTATTTTCTGTTCTATAAGTGAACATGTTCCATTCCATAAAAAATTTAAAAACAAAAGCTTTATTAAGGACAGATTTCATTTTTAAAAGCCACCTATAATAGCTCCATATAAGTGCCCTTAGTGATTTGAACTCTGAATCATCTTTAGCAGTTCTGATCAAGCTGAATTTTACTCTGTTTCTGGAACCTCTCTCATTTTCTCTTGTCTTCAAGCCTTCCAACATTGTATTCCCTCTGCCTTGACAACTCTTTCCTTCTCCACCACCCCCACTCCACCTTATCCTTAGGCACCAGCTTGAATGTCACTTTTTCAGGGAGGCCTTCTCCTAAACTTCCAAAGGTGCTTCTTTTCTGTGTCCTCATTGTGTCTTGTAAGGCTACCTTAATTGCTTTTCATTCATCTATTATCTCTTCCAGAGTTTAAACTTCAGGCTTTTACCCTTCTGGGTGCTTTTTATTTATTTACTATGCCATGTAGTGCTAGGCCACTAGAGATATTTACATAATAAAGAAAAGGTGCTCAAAAAAAAGTTTGTTAAATTGATCTGTATTTTAAGGCAACAGTGGTCCCTAGAGGGAACTATGGCCACATAGTTGTCACTGAATAAAGAAACCAGACAACTAACATTCATGTAGTTCTTGGCATTTGTAACAACACTTTCTTTCAGGATATCTGATTTGAACCCCACAATCATCCTGGTTCTTCTCTTAGGAAGTGATGGAACCAGGAACTGAATGGTAAATGCTAGATGAGAAATAACTTATGGAAAATTGTTGATGGTAGGTAGTAATTAGAAAACCAATTGTGGAGTGAGTGAGGGTAAAGGGCCTAGTCAAACTGATGAAAAATGAAAGGGGGGCAGAAAGGCAGTGCAGTAATCTGGGAGATTTCTAATAAATGAAGAGTAGAAATGGAGGACAAGCTTGATGTTATTAACATAACTCTGAGCAGCACGTGTCTCTTTTTTTTCCTTTAATGAAGCCAGAAAATTTTTGAGTCTCTACTAAATGTGGACACTGTATGATACATATTTTGATTCTATCAGGTTTGGTGTTGTAGATAAAGCTAAACCCATAAAGATTCTGTCCTTTGAAATTTGGTTAAGTAACTAAACATAGTTTCAAGTGTGATTTTTCAAAGTTTCCTCTAGGGGGTGACAGTGTATAATTAACAGACTTTGAATGAAAGTGTGTAAGTGCTCTTTGAGAGTCATTTGTTTATATGATCACTGGAAAATTAAATACAGTCGTTCAGGAAGTTGCAAATAGGTATGGCCATTTCAATTCTGAGATGTTACAGGACCTACAGTGTAAAATTTTTAAATTTAATTTAAAGGCTAAATAATACTGGATTTTTTTAATTGCTGTGTTAAGTCAGATGGATTTTAGGATTAATAATCAGTTGCTTATTATTTTTTCTGTTGTTAATGACACTGAAATTGGATCTTTTAAAGGCAGTGAGACAAACTTAACTAAACCTATAAAAGATAAGCAGTTTTTCCCTGTTTTTACTGATTCCTGAATCTCTGTGATTAATTGAAGCCCATATTCCTGCTGTCTAAGTACTTATTTTTTATTATAGGCTGACTCAGGATACTTTACTATAGCAATGACAAGTTAATAATGAAAACACAAAGAGTTGGACACCTGATTTATCCATTAACATTCCATTTATTTACCTTATGTTTGTTTTTGCAGACGTGCTGCAAACATGAGTTTTACTTTGTAAAAAATGGTCATTTTAATAGTTACTCCTTTTTTTGAGTAAAGTAAATCAGTTTTTAGACTCTCAGCCTATCCCTAAGGTTGAAGGGACAGGGTCAGTGGTGTCAAGTAATTCGTCCTTCACTGTTACTGTCTTTCTTTGGCACCCATGCAAGTTTAAAGCATCTTTGGTAAGGTTCATTTTTTATGACAATTATGTTTGATGTTCAAAGTGAAAACTGACTTTTTAGCAGCACGTTATTATATAAGAGGTTTCATTGCTTAAGTTCCTGCTTTCATTCAATCCGTCATTTATTTTTCTGTAGCTTGTCAAGGTTTTTTGGTGGTTAGATATTTTTTAACCTTAGTTACTGCTTCTCTTTGGGAGCACTTTGGATTCTTTTGTGCCTCCACTATGGGCTTATTAGATACTCCTCTTTGTTTTTTTTTTTAGTAGTTGCTTTAGCATTCATGTTAATTTAGTCTATTACCATATAATATACCCCCTCACATTCAAGGTAAAAACTTTACTTTCTTTTCCCTTCCCCTGTCCTTTGGCTATTGTTGTCATACATTTTACTTATAAATCTGTCATAAGCCCTAACCTACATTTTAATTTCTTTAGTTGTCATTTTTTTGAAGAAATTTATAAAACAAGGAAATGAAATTTTGAAATACTTTCCCACATAATTACCATTCTCAGCACTCATTACTCCTTTCCCTATATCCAACTTTTAAATCTGGTATTATTTTCTTTCCTGTTGAAGAGCTTTACCATTTCTTACACAGGCTTGCTGCCAGTGAATTCTGTCAGTTTCTATTGTGTGAAACAAGCTTTTATTTCATATTTATTTTTGATAGTTTTGCTGGGTAAGGAATTTTAATTTTTCTGTTTATATTTTTCTTCAGCACTTTTTTCTTTTTCTTCTTCTTTTTCTTTTTTTTTGGCCACACCTGTCCACCTGTCCTCTTTGGGGAATCCAGTTACACATATTTTAGAACACTTGGTATTTTTTCCTAACTCACTGAGACTCTGATTTTCTATTTCTTTTTCTTTTCGATCCTTTTTCCCTGCTTTGAGTAGTTTCTGTTGCTACGTTCTGAAGTTCACTTAATCTTTCTTTTGTGGTGTCTAAACTGCTATTAATACTGTCCAGTAAATTTTTCATTTCAGATGTTTTTCATCTCCAGACATTCCATTTGTGTTCCTTTGTGCATGTTTTGTTTCTCTCCTCATTTTATTCATGGTTTCCATTAAATACTTCATCATGATTTCCCAGTAATTTAATGTCACTGCTGTTTCTGGTATTTTGTTATTGTTCAGTCTTAATTGGGCTATTCACATTCTCCTGCTTATTGCCATCTGTAGTAATTTTTGATTGGTGGCAGGACATAGTGAAGTTTAAGTTCTTGAATGTCTGGATATTATGGCCTTTGAACAGATTTGATCTGGCCAACAATTAAGTTAGTTGCAGTTAAGTGTGATATGTTTGTGTCTTATTTTGTTTGTTTTTTGTTTGGGGGCAAGTCTAAAGTAGCTCTAAGGACAGGATAATCCTACTAAAGCATACCATACCACTTGGGGTCTCCACTAAATATCTTGGGTAAGCATTTAGGACTCTTCACCCTGGTCGGACCTTGAATGCATCTCAGCTTTGGGGATGGTCCGGCTCACAGCTTCCACTCACTCTTCGTCTGACTTTGTGGAGTTCTCATCTACATGTGCATCTTGTAGTATTCAGTTTAGCCTCAAGTTTATCCCAGTACAGATTTCTGGGATTCTTTCCTGCGTGCTTCTCTTCTACAGAACTCTGTGCCCCTCCACTTATAGCTGCTTCAGGAGTCCTGAGCTTTAGTCTGTTTTCTCAACTCTACTAGAGTGTATTCTGCTTGAGGCTCCTCCTCCCCGTTCCTTAGTTTAGAATGTGCCTCCAGGAAGAATGCTGGACTGATCATTGGTGGAGTCATCTCATTTGTTTCCTTTCTCCAGGTGTCATGGTTTTCCCATCTATTTCTATTTGTGAAAAAGTGGTTCATATATTTTGTCTAGTTTTTTGTTGTTTATCGTTGAATGTCAAGTCTAGTTACTGCATCGTGGCCATCTGGTCTCATTTTAGTAATCAAGTAGTCACTTAGCTTTTGCTCTGTACCAGCACAATCTTTTAGTAAGAACTCAAGAGTAGCTCACTTTTTCTTAAAGCTACTATATTATGACAGGAGCTCCAAAAATCTTTGTTTAATGAAGGAATGAGCAAAGTAAATACCCTTTATTGAGTAGACCCTCATTCATACTGTCCTTTTTATCTTTGACTCAGTCCCTTCACAAAAGCTAATACTAACCATATAGCAGGTATTTACAATATATTTATGAATAGAGTAGTATATTCAG
Organism: Neomonachus schauinslandi; assembly: GCF_002201575.2. NCBI lineage: Eukaryota > Metazoa > Chordata > Mammalia > Carnivora > Phocidae > Neomonachus > Neomonachus schauinslandi. The sequence continues at coordinate 23,380,918 of NC_058410.1, read as the reverse complement.
TTCTGTTTATTGGAATAAAATCTTTTAAACATCAGTATAAATCATAATGATTCCTATTTGAGTGCCATGTTTATTTAACCTGTCAAAGCATCACTCTTCATAATTGCTTTTATATATCTTTTTTTGTGTGTTTATATCATGCATTTCATAGTTTTATATTTCTTATGTATAAGCAAGGATGTGTTAGAATGTTAATGTTTAGATTTTATGGAACTTTGAATTACACATACCTTCAGGGTTAGTAAATGTTTATCTCTTAAATGCCTCACATTAAATTAAAGTTAGGTTGGAAAGTGTTTAATCCTTTTGCAAATGTGCCTCATTACTCATCTTCAAATAATATTTATTCATAAAAATAAACACATTTCTTTGATGAAATAAATCAAATATATTTTCTTATAGATGATTTTAGCTACATATTTATTCTGTTTTAGTAGGTAATTTTCCATGTTAGACATTAATTTTTCATCATCCTGCTGCTGCTACAATGAATTACTTGTCTTGAGCTCTATATGAAAGTGATTCCTTTTTCCATCCTTTATGGCAAAAAGATCTTCTGGTGTACTTATTAATTTTCACAAGTAGATTTAAGGTCTTTTTGCTTTTATTAATATTAAAAAATGTATCACAAGATAATTTTCTGCATTTAAGAAGTAAAGTGCATGAGATATTCAAAAATGTTAAAGCCAGGCCAGTTTTATCGTAAATATTTCCAATTCTGAGGTGATTCTTCCCAGTTCTTCAATTAAAGGTGTTATTATGTAATAATGTCCTTGTAATTGCAAAGACTTAAATATGCATGTAAACCAAGAAAGAAAGTGCATGCCTGTGAAACCAATTAACTATATCATCATTACATTGTATTTCAGATAACAACCATCTGTGTTAAGGTTAACCTTTAAAGGATAGGAGCTGATACTTGTTTTTATTTGTGTTGTGAGGGAGGATGATAATGGCTGTGGTGATATGAATTGGGAATAATTTGATTTTTTTTTGTAAACAACAGAAGTAGTTAAAAATAATAACAAACTAGAAACTGAGAATTGTACTTTTTACATATGAATAAATCACTTAAATCACTTTCTCATGGTAACAAGAGAACTGCCCAATTAATTTCTGCACGTTTGCTTAATGGTTAAGTCCTAGGTAGATGGCTGCCACTAAAGCCAATGTGAACCTAAAAATCAGCCTCATTTTTTCAACCTATCTATGCTGAATAGCCATTTATCCCCAAAGTTGGTTCACCAACTACACTCTACAACCTACACTTCATGGATTGTAGGATTCGTACAGTATTCACTACTCTGTTAGGAAGATAGGAGAAAGACCTCCTAGGAACATGAAACTGTACTGTATTTCCTCACATTATCATGATATCCTGTTGGCCAATAGTATATATATAGGTAGTGAATAATTAATTTTAACGTCTGTTAAGTTTTCTGTGCATGTTTTTGGGTGAGGTGGTTATTAAAATAGATTGACATGTGTTTGAAATAGTCATTTGGGAGGTTGGGAAGGCAAGTATTAAGCTCATTTGAGGTTGATATATTTATATTTATTTATATTTATACTGGTGCTCATCTGCCAGTGGTCGCTATTGCTCATAATATAGGCATAGAGAAAGAGGATAGTTGGGTTTAAATATGAGTGTCCTTTTGCCATAAGACTATAGTAAAAAAATTAAGGGGTGAAGGAGCTAGCGCAGTAAAGTTTTAGAAAAATACAAAATCAAAGCTGGTTGCAGACAGAAGTTAAAGGAGAAAAGACTGTAATTAAGAAATAGACACCAGTGAACTGGCCACCTGTTTTAACAGGCATAGTTTCAAGTTGGAAGAAATGGAAATTGTGTTTAGAGTTGGTGCTTAATATATTGATTTTGGAAGTATAGCAGTTTGAGATTGTAATTTAATTATGGAGTGAGTGGCTTGTATGGGAGAGTGCATATAATTATTAGAGTCAATAAGAATTGAGAACATAGTTCTGTGTATTAGGATTAGATTTGCTTTCTTATTGCTGAAAATCTAAAATAACAATAGCTAAGTTAGATAAGGACTCATTCCCTCATTTACAACAAAGTCTGATGTTGTCAGTACCCAACGTGTGTCAATTCCATGAAGTTAGCAGGGACCCAAACACTTTCCAATTTCACATCTACAAGCCAACACATGATTACCATTTCCAAGGTTGCCTTGTGGTCTAAGATGTCTACTAGTGTTTCAGTCATACCATTTCTGTTTTAGACAGCAGGAAGAAGAGGGAAAGGGTCAGTAAGATCTTTCCCCTCCTGTCATTTCCCCTTTAAGATTACTTCCAGAATTCTCTCCCAACAACTTCTGACAACATAGCATCAGTCTTAGTTGAATGTCCATATGTGGCTTTGAAGAATACTGGGAAATGTACTATTTGACTAGGTACATTACAACCCCCCCCCCTTAATAATGTAGGGGTCTCATTAGCAAAGAAGGTAGGAAGAAAGAATGTGGGCGGGCAGTTAGTAGTCTGCCACAAGTATTGATTATCCATGTGAACAGCCAAATTTTCAAGATGATGGAAGGACAAGGAAGGACCTTGAGGTCCTTGGTCAATTACAAGAATTAACAAGATCAAGTGGAAGAAAGGGGCTTGAGCTTTAGGTCAGACATTGAGAGAATACTGTAAGTAGCAGTGGGATGCAAAGAGAAAAACCAATCATACTTGCCAATCCTGACATAGGAAGAATTATGTAAGAGAATTTCTTCAAGTGACATCTAGGGTTTAGTTAAGACAAAGAGTGAGAGGAATCTGAGGAGATACAGGGGATATTGCTGATTATAAAGCAGTAATTTCATGTAATATGGTAAAAGAATGGGGCCCTGAGGAAGAGGTATGGGGTAGGTTGGGGTAAGAAAATATAGTTTATAGTTGAGGGGAGTAAGGATGTAATGAGTAATGATTCTTAACCTTATGATCTCCTATCCATATGAATTAAATTAATCTCTAATATATCATATAAATTATATATTATATATATTGATGCACAGATACTATATTCTAAAAATACTGCATGTATTTTGTTTTAAAGATTTTATTTGTTTGAGAGAGAGAGAATGAGAGAGAGAGAGAGCACATGAGAAGGGGGGAGGGTCAGAGGGAGAAGCAGACTCCCCGCTGAGCAGGGAGCCCGATGCAGGACTTGATCCAGGGACTCCAGGATCATGACCTGAGTCAAAGGCAGTCGCTTAACCAACTGAGCCACCCAGGCACCCAAAATACTGCATGTATTATTAAAGATACAGAAACATAGACATTTTTAAAGAATGATTAAAAATTATCAGTAGAAATGCTAAGATTTTCTTTCCTACACTCTAGCCAGTCCCTGGGATCATGTAGGTCCCAAGGGCGCAGTTTCAATATAGCATAGGGTAGGGACTCTGTTAGGGGAAATATGAGTAACCTGGCATGGAATTGATCCCTACTCTCAAGCAGAAGCCTTCCTCTTAAAAATAAGATCAAGAACGCATAAAATTCTTGGTAAAATTTTGGTAATACAGTAAGACATAGCAAGATTAAATTTGGAGGACGTTAAAGCATATTATCAGTGGAGATACTGTCATGTGCTAGAGATGGCATTTGATCTGTGATCTGAGCAAATCAAACAGCCAGGAAACATACGCAGGGGCACTGGGTGGCTCAGATGGTTAAGCATCGGACTCTTGATTTCAGCTCAGGTCATGATCTCAGGGTCTTGGGATGGAGCCCCGCATTGGGTTCCGCGCTCAGTGCATAGTTCGCTTGTCCCCCCCCCCCCGCTTCTTTCCCCACTTGCACGCGCGCATTCCCTCTTTTTCTCTCAAATAGTCTTTTTAAAAAGTAAAAATATATTAAAGAGGGAACCACAAAATCATTAGAGAAAGGAAGGATCATTTATTAAGTGTATTTGAGATAGGTGCCCGTAACTTGTGGAGGAGAGGAAATGCGAGTTAAAGAGTTAAATTTGAAAATTTAAAACCATAGGAAAAACTAGAAAAATCATGTAATTGAATATCTGGTCCCTTGGAGAAAGAACTTTCCCAAGCTTAGAATTTACGGGGGGGGGGGGGGGGGGAAGGAAATAATAACTTTGAGTACATAAATATTTCAAGTCTGTGTTTTAAAACAGATTCAGAAATTGAAAGATGGCATATTTGCAGCCAATGTTTGTTTTCCAAAGAGTTCATGTGATGCACTATAGAAGAAGAAATGCAACAAAAACCCTGGGAGAAGAAACCTGAACAGCTCACAAAGAGGAAGTGTTGGGGAGTTCAGTCACAGATCTAAGAAGAAAAGGACCTAAGACAGGCACAGATCTTGAACAGCTCAAAAGAGATGTGACTGGGTAAAAGGAGAGGGTGTTCAACCATGCTTTAAGAGGTGTGGGGGATGGGGAGGTGGGGAGAGATCATTAAAACCTTATAGACAAATGGGTAAAGGACCTAACCATGTTGCTAAAAAAAAAATATGACTGGTTAAAAAAAGAAAGAAAAAAAATTTGGTCACATTTGTTATCAAAGCAGGAGACATTTAAAATGAGCGGGTTTTTCTGTTTTTCAAATTAGAATTTGGTCTTGGGTCAAAGTGATACCTTGTGCTGGCTGGTATGCAGAGAAAAAAAAAGCACTATGCTTTTTATACTGTGTGGCAATGTAAATCTGTACAGTACTTTTGGAACTCCCATTTTTCTTCTCTTGTTAATGACTAGATGGATCAAACCCTGAAATTTGATATGTGAAAATAAATACATTAATAAATTAAACATCAAACTCTGTAATATGAGATAGTCCTAAAAGCCTGAGTATTAAAAAGTAGTATCTTCAGATAAAGCTTTTAAAATTAAAAACACAATAAATAACTGTGTATCATGTATATCTTAATACATTTTTAAAGAAGATATCATTGAGTAGGCATAATTGAATTGGAAATCTTGAGAGTAACTAGCAGATACCAAGCTATGTTATAAAGCTCTACTAAATAAAGCAGTGATAGGCCAGTAGACTAATGAAGCAGGATAGACAATATGCAGAATTGGGCCCTTTTATCCCGTGGAAGCTTAATATATGATAATGAATGATAAAAGTGGCATTTAAATCAGTGGGGCAGAATGAGCTATTCTTTCATCCATGTATTTATCTATTCAGAAAATGTTTATCGAAGGCCAAACACTATCCTACATGCCAAGGGTACATCAGCAAACCAAATAGACTAAAATCGCCATCATCACAGAATTTAAATTCAAGTTGGAGTAGAGATGGTGGATAAATAAGTAGAAGATGATTACTTGCTGAGAGAAAAGTAAAGCAGGGAAGGGGGATAGTGTTCACAAGATCTCATTTGAGGGGAAAAACATTATATCCCTCCTTTATACTGTGTAAAGAACTACCACAAGGCAGTTTGTTGAAAAGCAGACAACCCAATAGAAAATTTGGCAGATGGGACACCTGGGTGGCTCAGTCCTTAAGCATCTGCCTTTGGCTCAGGTCATGATTCCCAGAGTCCTGGGATCGAGCCCCGCATAGGGCTCCCTGCTCGGCGGGAAGCCTGCTTCTCCCTCTCCCATTCCCCCTGCTTGTGTTCCCTCTCTCACTGTGTCTCTCTCTGTCAAATACATAAATAAAATCTTTAAAAAAAAAAATTTTTAGCAGTTTTTTTTCTTTTATTTTCATAGCTACTCCTAATTCGTTAAGATGGATATAGAGCTATCCAGTAAATATGCAATACATTTTTAGTAGTGAAAATGAAGTACCATGTAAAATCTTGACACTGGTAAGTTTAATAATACCAGTTGTTTTTTTGTTTGTTTTGTGGGTTTGGAGAAATGGTGCTTGCATATGTTGGAGATGTAACTGCATATTGGTAATCTGTTTTGGAGGACAGTTTAAGAGTAGCTCTCAAAAGTGAAAAAGATACACATACTATGACCCGGGTATTACATTTCTTTCTTGGTATTTGCCTCCGGGAACTCTTGAATGTGTGCACAAGAAGGTATGGTAACACAACAAGATTTGTAGTAATGAACATCTGGGAACTACCTAAATGTGCTTTCATTAGAATGATGTGTCCATAGCGCTGTCACAGATTTCCAGGACATATTTGGAGAATGTAAGAGTAAATTACAGTGGTATGAACACACCAATGGTAACAATTACCACCAAACCTTTCACAGTTCCTATCACTGGAAAAGCTATTAGGATCATGGTGTCACAGAGGTTTTTTTAGGTTTAGCCTTCTCTCTAATGTTTTTTTTTTTTTTTATAAGTTTTTTTTTTTTAATTTTATTTATTTATCTGACAGATAGACAGCGAGAGAGGAAACACAAGCAGGAGGAGTGGGAGAGGGAGAAGCAGGCTTTTCCGCTGAGCATGGAGCCCGATGTGGGGCTCGATCCCATGACCCTGGGATCATGACCTGAGCCGAAGGCAGACGCTTAACGACTGAGCCACCCAGGCGCCCCTCTAATGTTTTTATTAACTTTTTTAAAAGGGTATATATATATATTTTGTATATATAAAAATAACTAAAATAGTTCTCCCTGTTAGCCTCAGCTCAAATTATGTTTCCCAGTCTTCTAGCTCATATTACATATTTTATCAGTATCACTTTCAGGCACTGGTAAGTGCTCTTGTACTTGTCATTTTTCTGATTGCCTTAACTTGCCAATTACAGGTCTTTTTGACAGCTTAGGTTCTGGTCTTTTCTTTTCTTTTCTTTCTGCCAAAAGAGAAGGCCTTACTTCTTGATTTTAAAAAAAAAAAAATTGCTATTATCATGAGTCTGTTTCATTCTTTGGATAATATCTGTGTGTTCTTTATTTTTGTAAATAAGATCCATAGTAAATCAAAGTTTTATTTTTAAATTCACTTAAATTTTAAGTTATGTATTAGAACATGTATTTTAAACATTCAGTAATGGAAATTGTTCAAGTCATCTCATTTTTCTTTTTTTTTTTTTAGGTCGTTTATATGCAATGCAAACTGGAATGAAGATTGATAGTAAAACTCCTGACTGTCGTAAATTTTTATCAAAGCTAATGGATCAATTAGAAGCTGTAAGTTAAACACTGATCATTTATTTTCTGATTAATGTTTTAAGTGGCACTTTATTATATTTGTGTATGTGTATTTTGCCATTTTAGTTTTTCCTCTTGGCAGCCATCAAGCCATGTCATTACAGCTGAGGAAAAACTAGACACAATTTTTTTCTAAGGATTTTATTCAGTTACTTGGCACAGAGAGAGAGAGAGCACAAGCAGGGGGAGTAGCAGGCAGAGAGAGAGGGAGAAGCAGGCACCCTGCCGAGCAGGGAGCCCGATGCGGGGCTCTCTGCCAGGGCCCTGGGATCATGACCTGAGCCGAAGGCAGATGCTCAACTGACTGAGCCACCCAGGTGCCCTGACACAATTTTTTCATTTACATCTTACTGCTAAGGGAGTTGTAAGAATAAGTTAAAGTAGATTTCAGTGTCTTTGCATATACCACTATATCTTGTTATCGTAGATGTTATTATAGATGACCTTTGAGTCATTCTTTCATAAGTGACAGACGCTTTCTAGTCTACTTCATACAGTCACATGGATGATTGATTTGGGAATTCTTAAATAGCTCTTACAATAATGAAATGGGCTACTTATTTAGTGAAAGGGACAACAAAGGAAATGGTATCAGTTGCCTATAGTCTCTTTGTCTCACTCTTGGTACCAGGACAAGATAATTTTATGGTCCAGGCATTCTTCCCTGCTAGCAGAAATGTGGTAGGTGATTAAAGTATGAGTCACCTTCTTGAACCATGATATAATTTCACAGGTTATATAGAGGCAGCAATCCAGAGAAAATTGAATGGGTTGGACTGGGTGTTAGTGCAGGCAGGCATGGGTAGCCATAGTAATACAACTTAATAATCAGGACTCCACCCTGTCCTCCCCTGCCCAGCTGTCCTGGTTTTTCTTTTAACAATGTCAGGGTCTACTCCTCATTAATGTATTTCTTTAGAGGCTGTTATATTAATAGCTGCAGCTTTTTATTTATTTAATTAGTATGTGACCTGCTCAAGAGAATTAGAAACCTAAATATTTGACTAGTTGAATAATTTTGTGTGGAGAGACAGAAGTTTAGATATATTAAAAATCAAAACATAATAGTCAGCCCAGAGGTTTTATAAATGTTGAAAATTACTCAGATCAAAACCTAGTTACATTAAACAGCCATGGGCAGTAGGGTTCTAACTTGGTATGGGTGTCTGGCCTTCTGACCCAGAGTCCCTGTCACTGCTACTATTAACCGTCCATTGGACCTAGTGGCACCGCTGATGGGAATCCAGCTCCCTTGAAGCCTGTCTGTCCTTCCACTTCTAACATGGTTTCTGTAGGTACAGGAAAAATTTGAGTATTCTTTTTTGGAAGGTGAGGTTAGGGGGTAAGACGAGGAATGTGTCTCACACATAGCAGTACATTTATAAAATCATGTTGCTAACAGACTTTGTATAGAATATATCTCTTTATTAATTTCACAATATAGCAGTAATAACTAAAATACCTTATGGATAAGACAGAACTCAGAATAGTTCTTTATAAAAAGCAAAGTGTAAAATCACATTTGTAAAGGGACTCAGCAGGAGTTTATTATTATCTAAATTAAATAACAGGTAAAATAAATCTATTCCATGGTGAGTCTATCCCATCTGCCTGTGCTTTAATATTTAGATTACAGTTGGAAAACTGAGTGTATTATGTTTTTGCTGCCAGATATTTCATGTTGAAGATGAAATGAGGTGACATATTTCCACTTTTTTCTAGAATTAAATCCACTTCTAGAATTAAATCTAGAATTAAAACATTTTATAGTGTGGAAATAGTAAACTAGTGTTACATGTGGAGTTTTTTCCTGCTTTTGTTCAGGATAAGTATAGCTAAAACATCCTTAAATTCCAACATTAAATCTCTTCTGGAACTTACATTATTCTGTTGTAATTATGAAAATATTTACTTTGCTGATTTTCTGAGGAATCCTGAAGCTTTTTTTAAATTTAATTTTTTAGTTTATAACGTTTTTGAGAAAAGCCATCTTTAAGCAGTAGTGTGGTACTCCGATCTAATATTCCAGAAAGCCCTTTCATTGTAGAACAACAGTCTGAGTAAGATGTAGGAACTTTGTTGTGTTTAAAATATTTTTTTTTTTTTAAAGATTTTATTTATTTATTTGACAGAGAGAGACACAGCGAGAGAGGGAACACAAGCAGGGGGAGTGGGAGAGGGAGAAGCAGGCCTCCCGCTGGGCAGGGAGCCCGATGCGGGGCTCGATCCCAGGACCCTGGGACCACGACCTGAGCTGAAGACAGACGCTTAACGACTGAGCCACCCAGGCGCCCGTGTTTAAAATATTTTGAATTATTATATGTGTAGGAAAAGGATATACTGACTGAAAATTTACAGTTGTGAATTGTGTTAACGAGGTATATATTTGTCTAAATTTTAAAAACTTCTGTAATCCTTTTCTGAGTTTGTGATCTCATACTGTAGAATTATATTTGTTTTTTTACACAGTATGCTCTGGGCGATACTCTTTTAGGATATAATGATTTCCATAATCATATTTTTTTATATTTGATAGAAGAAATTGAAATGAGAATAAATTAAAATTTTAAATTATGATTAGAGAATTTCCTGATTCCATTTTTAGGATACCTCATAGTATATTGGCTATTACTTTGAAATATTTGTCTGATGCTTTACATAGATTGTTGGATGTGTTATCTTTTTATTCTTGGTTATTTTGATTTTTAGAGTTAAATTATCCTTTCAGGTTATCATGGGTGTGTTTCTTCATAATTTTGTAAACATTGGTTTTTATTCTAAAAAACCTTGGACTGAGGCAGAGCAGTTTTTGTGAGATTTCATTCATACCTCTTTTACTGAAATGAATATAAAATAATTTTTAAAGTTTAAAATGATTCTTAGGATTATTTGTACTTAAGCATACATTTCTGTGAGTCCAAAGTCTTAAGCTTTGTATCTGATTTAATTTTAGCTTAAGAAACACTTGAGTGATAATGAAGCTATTACTCAAGAAATAGTTGGTTGTGCCCATTTGGAGAATTATGCTTTGAAAATGTTTTTGTATGCAGATAATGAAGACCGTGCTGGACGATTTCACAAGTAAGTAAAGCAAGAGAAAAATTAAAATTGTACGTTTTATTACTGTGTAACTGGAATTACCCGGTTTTCCATTGGACACTTTCAGACTTCTTAATTAATGATTTAGATTTTTTTTAATTGTAGAATGTCAAAATGATTTTGGGTACAAGAACAAGCCTGTCTTTTTAGGCTGACAGAAGAATAGCCAGGGCAGATTTATTTTTTCAGTAATTATACCTCAAGTAACAATTCTTTAACATTTAGTAAAATCTAAGAGTTGATTTTAGCCAGTGACAGCCTGGTGCAATGATACTGATTTTTTAAATTATCACAACCTGCTAATTCAAATGATTTGTCATTACTTAAATGCAAAGAAACGCACATGGCTTGATACAGGTTCAGATAATACTGTAATTGCTTTTTTTTTTTCCTCAGAGCGTGTGCATGTGTCGGTGGGGGTTGGGGGGCAGAGGGAGAGAGAGAATCTTAAGCAGACTCCATGCCCAGAGCAGGGCTCAATCTCACAACCCTGAGATCATGACCTGAGCCAAAATCAAGAGTCAGACAATGAACTGAGCCACCCAGCCACCCCTATAATTGCATTTTTTAATAAAAAGTATACTATAAAACCTTGCTATAGTATATTTATTTGTAATATGAATGTTGTTACTTTCTCCTAATAACAGATTACAGAAGGAGTTTCATTGTGTTCTTCAAATCTGATTTTATTTAAAACATTAATTTCAGAGTACTTTTGTAAACACTGGAATTTTTTTTTTCTTATAGTTACATGACTAATTCTGCAGCTTAATGTTTTTCATTTAACTAAACCAGCTTTCTCTTCTCTTTTAGAAACATGATCAAGTCCTTCTATACTGCAAGTCTTTTAATAGATGTCATAACAGTGTTTGGAGAACTCACTGATGAAGTGAGTGTACATTTTTTATTGTTTTGTTAGCCTAAGCTCAGTATTGTTGCTCTTTATGAGTTTTGTAATCGCATTGCTTCCTTAGAGCAGCATGCCTGTCAGAAATGTAGTAGAAGCAAAAAATGTTATTTTAAATTTTCTACTGGCCACACTTGTAAAGTAAGAAGATGAAATAATTCTTAATAATATTTTATTTTTTGTAGTAAGTTCTTTGAATCTAGCGTGAATTTTACAGCTTAGCAGATGCACAGCTATTGTGTTAGGCAGCACAAGTTTAGGGTTTGATTTTATTAAGTGCTTAAATATTACTAATCCTGTATGCTGTTAAATTACTGCACTGTTATCTGGTAAGTAGACTGGAGGCAGAGGCTTTTAGGACTTTTTTTTCTTAATTTCATTTTTAATCAGAAATATAATTATGATTTGTTTCATTGTAAAGTACAAACAGAACTTGATATTTTCTGAGATACTTCATATCCATTTTAGCATTTTGTTTTTCATAACCTCTAAAGTAAGTAGAGCATATATTCATTTTATACATGAGCAAATTGAGGCTAAGTGACAAACTGAGTTTATTGCTGTGAGTTCAGTGTTGTTTTCACCGTAGCACGCTTTACCATTGGCATGGAAAATGTGTTTTTTGAGAGAGATATTAATATAGAAATAGAGAAAAAGCTACAAATGAAACTGATAAAGGCATGTTATATTAATGATTTGATATTTATGAAGAGTATTGCTTTCTGTGACATGATTTTTTTCCCAAATGATGAGCAGCTCATAGTAAAGTTCCAAATAAAACAAAGTATAATCTATCTATGAGATGTTTACATTTTCATAAAACAATATAGCAAAACTATGCAAAAAAATTATTTATATTTAAAACAAAGTTAAGCTCTGGGCTTGATAATATAAGCTAGGTTTTTGCATTACTGCAAAAGAGATGTGCAGGACATTTCAAGGTTGTGCCCAATGAAGAACGATTTTTTATTATGTGAGACTGTCCCTTTTGTTTCAAAACATCAAGCATCCCCGGCCTTGCCTACACAGCATTTCCCAATCATTCCGCTAACCAGAAACCACCCCCAGATATTTCCAAAACACCCTCTAGGGTATGGGGCAATGCCCGTCGAAAAGTCATGTTTTCTAGTTGCCTTGAGACAGAGCAGTAAAAGAGAAAACTGAGACGTGCAGCATGAAACCTAAAATGCTTCCTAGTGGTTATACCTTTTTTGTATTCTGAAGGCTCTATGGATCCACTCTGTTTAGCTCCCTCTCTACTCCCGTCTTGTGTTATGGCTGATCTGGAGTTCTTTTTCCTCTGTTTTTCTGGTGTGCAGCACTATACTAGCTACTTGAGGATACAGAAGGGTTTAAACATGATGATGGGGTAGTCCTCTTTAAAGTTTTAGATAGTTAAGTATGGTTTTAGAAAGTACCAGGTAGGGTGAAGGAGAATAGAGTTCAGATTAAAAAATAAGTCATAAGACAGATCAGACAGACTATAAAAGGCCTGGAATCTTCAGTTGGTGGGTTTTTTGAATAAAGAACTATACTCTGGTGTGCTTTGTATGATAGGAATCTGTGGAATGAACTAGGCTGAGGAAGAACTACAAGTCATTTGACAAAAGAACTAGTTAATGATTATTGTGGAACTTTGTACAGGGTGGGTTTTTTATTTGAGGAAAAATAATATGGGCAGACAGATTATAAAATCTGAGGTGTAGATATGGCATCCAAGAATAAGTCAGCACAAGTCTCTTGGAAATAAGAGGACAAGAAATCTGCAAAGCAGAGATGGCAATTCAAGTTAGATTAGACACACCCTCATGTAAGAGGATAGTTTTGAAAGAGAAGATGGTCATGTAAACATCCTGGTAAACACTTAACATTGAAAATGCAAGAGGAAGACGTGCATACAGAAATAAAGAAGTGGAGACACTCAAGATATCAGAGAAGATCATGATACCGCAGAGCGGCAGAGTAGCAGATCCATTTGCCCAGTACTTCCAAGAGGGCTCTCCTTGCATCACCCACCTGCTCTTACTTAAGGAAAGTGCTCCCCCTATCTCAGAAGAAAGACCACGGTCCTTTGAACTTATAGATGCCAACCATGAGGACCCCAGATAATAGGTAAAGTAATAGATACAGGAAAAACAAAATATCTAGAAGTCTTAAGTGAGTAATGCAGGGTTTGCTTTAAAAAAAAAAAAAACTTAAAAGATACATACATAACATGCATGCATAATTAGTGTGAGGTTCATCTGCATTTCAGAAAAAAATCTAGGTTTATATTTAGGTATCCTTAACAAAGAACAATTTCGTTAGTTATTTGAACATAGTAACTAGGACAGGGACTCTGAATGGGGCAAATGATAGGGCTTCAAAAGGTGTGGGGGAGATTGTTTAGGGACTGAGGATGCTAAAGGATATATGTAGCAACAGAGTAAAGGGCCATGTTCCCAGAATGTTGGCACTCTTTTCTTTCCCTGTCTCACCACGCAACCTGCTACCCGAGCTCTTTTACCTTGCACTGGTACTAGACTAAAGTAGGAAATAGCATCTGTGTTGGTTAAAGGAGCCAGCTAGCTGGAAGGGTCTGAAATGGTACAGAGAAAAGAAGTTAGGCATTCTAAGGCCAGCCTGAAAGGGAAGTTCTTGTTGTTATTTGATTGGGGTGAGGTTATTCCTTGGGCCTTCATCATGTAAGATGCCATGTAAGTCGTACATACTTAAATCAAGAAATGTGTGTATGCACAATTAGTGTGTAATTATATGTAGGTGCTTTCCACGAACTTTTTTTGTTCCATTATTTTCCATGTCTGGAAATGGCATCTTCATTGTCATTACTGAGATTTCGGTTTTTCAGAATGATGGTGTGAAATGTCAAATAATTGTAAATAAAGTTCCACTGAGTGGAATAGGGAGAAATCCACTCTAGCTGTGGCTTTACCAGCTTGTCATCAGTATAGATGAGCAGGATGGTGATTGGCATCAACCGTTTCCCCTAAGTCATCATTGTCGTCTTAAGAAAATCTAGGGCTTGGGGCGCCTGGGTGGCTCAGTCGTTAAGCGTCTGCCTTCAGTTCAGGTCATGATCCCAGGGACCTGGGATCGAGCCCCGCATTGGGCTCCCTGCTCCGCGGGAAGCCTGCTTCTCCCTCTCCCATTCCCCCTGCTTGTATTCCCTCTCTTGCTGTGTCTCTCTCTGTCAGATAAATAAATAAAATCTTTAAAAAAAAAAAAAAGAAAGAAAATCTAGGGCTTGTACTTATTTACTTGTGATTTAAGCCCAATATGCCTAAAACAAGGCACAAGCTCTTACAACATTTCTTATCTGAAACTAACTATTAAAAAGATGAGCTGTTTTAAAAATTATGGGTATAAACTGGTTACTCAAAGCATTTAGCAGTTTTAACTCATTCCCTGCTTTCCACTTCCACTGTAGTTACAGCCTGTACTTGGAAAACACTAGCAGAGACACAGACAGGAAACAAAGGTGGGAAAAGAATGAGTTTAAGGATTTCAGGTAGGCAAGGTTTTGTTTTTTTTTTTTAATATATCCTCCTATAGGTATAGTTCAGGACTCTAACTTATTTGTTCATTTATAAGGTAAGTACAGTGCTGCATTTAACTAGAGAATATGCCATAGTTTTTAACAAAGCTAAAACTTTCCTCAAAAATAGTTGTTTTCCTTGCCTCTCAAAGAACGCTGTTTTGAGAAACACTAACATTTGTAACAACAGAAAATGGGGAGGGGAAAGGCATAATTGTCGCATAATTTTTATTTGTGTATTTTTAAATTCTTTTAATTTTATCATCTTAATATAAACAAGGGAATGGTGGTTTTTAAATTAATGTTTTCTAAAGTTTTTAATTACTACATTTTTTCACTATCAGCTCTGATAATTTATTTTAAAAGAAATAGTGGTTGTGAGAGGCAAGCCCCACTGAACTCAAAACCAAGAAGTCATTTTACTTCTTCGGACTTGGTTTTTCTTCTGTAAAATGGGAAGCCTGGATGAGCAGGTCTCTGCGGTCCTCTGCAGTTCCACCAGTCTCTAGGAGTATATGTTCCACATGTGGAAGAGGTGATGGGAAAGGAACAAAAAACAAAGACGAACAAGCAAAAAGAAAAAGAAAAGGGGAGAGGCAAAAACAGTTTTAGATTAGAAGCTACAAAAGGAGGGGTGAAAACTCTATAGGAGGTTATATAAATGAAAGTAAAAAGTAGACCCACTGAAAATATGATAACACAAAACAAATTTCTAGTAGGAGGGAGAAGAAAGCCTAGCATTGCAGCACGGGGAGTGGGCAAGCTAAACACCTGGGCCCTTCTGTATGACATTTGTATGTGAAGATTTTGAGTCTTCTAATTAAATTGTTTTTAGCTCATGTTTCAGTCATTTTTTTAGAAGTCCACTGGTTCACAAGCTACATGACTGCGATTTACCTAATTTATCTTCCTATTTGGGGTTCTTTTTCTCTACAACATATTTCCTCTGTTACTGTTTTATTGAAGGACCTAACAGGGACTGTTCACTTCCTGGCATTGCAAGTCCAGGCTCCGACCTGTGGTACTTCTTCCCAGTCCTCTTTTATGTTCGTCAGACCAGTCTCCTCACTGCCTGCTCGGTTTCTACCACTGATAACTGTTGTGTGTTTTGCCTGCTTGCGTACGCCTTACCTTCTCTTTGAGTCAGCTACATTACTCTCGCCCTTACATGAATTTCCCCATTCTGTCAACTTCCACCTTCAGAGTCTTAACTGAATGAATATTGCACTATACTGTATTGCTTTAAGTTTTATAGATTATATTTTGGAATAAATTATACTGCAAGTCCTTACAAGAGGGGACTTTGTCTCATTCTATTCTTACATCTTCTTTGGCATTAAGTGTAAATTTTCTCCCTGAGTAAAATCTCAGAATAAAAAACAGTGGCTGATAGTTGATATTTCGGATGTTACTCCAGTTCAGCTTTTCATTTTTCTGTCTGTAGATGGAGATAATGTTCAGACTTGTTTACACAGAACTTCTTTCCTAAGTCTTCTAAAATGGAATAGATCTCTTTTACTCACAGCATTTTTCTTGGTTATTTCCTAATATTTTTTCACATCATTATTCATAGATGCACAAAAATAAAGTCTACATTTTCTTTAGTCTACAACTGTTTTTTTAAAATATTTTATCTGCCACTATTCTGTTTTTTAATTCTCCTATCTCTGTTTTAGTTATACCTATTTAACTCTTTTAACTGTGCTTTGTATAAGTCCATCTCATTTAAATATGTTGTATAACTTCTAGCATTTCTATAGCTATATAGAAATCAGTGTCCCAGTTTAGGGATAGAATCACCAGAATATATATTAAAATTTTGTATTTTAAAGCAAGGGATTTTCAAAACATAAATATTTTGTTTTCCTCCTATACCATCTTGTGTAGTCTGTTCATGGCCAATGCTATTGATAGACTTTTATTGTATTTTAGATTTGTTTCACTTCTAGCATGTTGGGGAGCAGACAGCATTTTGCCTTTTTTCCTTCATAAGTCTTTTGTTTAGGTTTAATAGTGCTAATTTAGGAAGAATATAAAAATCTCAGATAAAAGATAATAATACTGTTCTTGTCTATTGAGTTTCTGCTAATTTGGGGGGAATCAAATGAATATGGTATGCTTTCCTGCCTTCACAGAACTTGTGTTCAAACGTGGGAAGAGAAGCAAAATAACTAATTATGAGGACCTATGGTATAGTGATGATAGAGTACAAGGAAGACATTTCACTCCTGCCATTTGCCTGGCACAGTGCCTAGACAGTTTAGATATACCTTATTTCACCTTTTACAACTCTGAACTACAGTAAGAAAACCAAGAGTCAGGAAAATATAAGTACCTTGTCCCCAGATGCTATGACCCAGAACAGTATTCTCAAACTCTGTGTGATGAACTTCCAGCTTTTTTTTCTTTGTAATTTCCATTCTGTTGCAGACTGATAGTTTTGTAAAATACAATTATTGAATTATTAGAAAAGTGAAATTTAAAAAAAGACCTATAAAACCCAAGCCTAATTTGTTTTAAGTTTCCTAAATACTCTCAGTGTCTGTACTGTCTTGTCACAAACTTGTAAACAGTTCGCACAGTGGGACTGGGACCACATTTTGATTGGCACTGATCTAGAGCCTTCTCTGGAAGCCCCCAGGGAATCCTGTTTTTATACCAGTCTGACTATCCCTGCTCAGAAAACAGTGGTTGCAACATCTCTGCAGTGATTATGTATAGGAATAGCAGGTTGGGAAGGAGGTAATCTGTTTAAAGTATCCATTTGCACTGAAAGGTTCTGAATTAAGCAGCATCTTATTGGTAACCTAGAAAGCCATGGTAGACCAGGAGAAATTCATCTGCTTACAAAAGCATGTGTTCAGGACATACACCATACCTTAGGTTTTCATGCTTTTATTGTATGTACATTGAAGGTCTCATTCTTAGCAGTTACAGTAACAGAAAAATATGAAGGTAGTATCTCTCTTACTAGAGTAGGAATTCCACATACTTTGAATTCATTTCTGTGTAATAATTGCCAAAAACAGTGTCTTGCACCTAATGCTTAATCGTGAATGAATGGTGTATGTTTGCATGCAGTGTTAGGATAATGTGACTAAGAATACTACAGGCATTGGCCTCAGAAGTCCATACACCACTTCATAACTGTGTGACTTTGGTAAGTTATTGGAATTATGTAAGCCTGTTCCATGTCTATAAGGTGAAGAAAATTGTAATATCAATTTTATCAAGTACTCCTAGACTTCAAATGAGAAATGTATGTAAAGCCTTTAGTAAATACCAAATGCTTAAAAAACATGAGTTCTTGCTTTTACTACTAGATGAATAATGTTCTAGTGTGCTATATTTACAAAGGGCATCAGCGAATGCATGAAAACTATAATGGAAACTATCCTAAACTGCTCAATTTTATGTACTTATGAATCTATTCAAAAATAGGCATTATATATTATTACTACTATATTTGGAGGTCCAACATGTGCAATTGGAGTCCAAAGAAAGAAGTAGAAAGAAAATGTAGAAGAAAAGGTATTTGAGGAAATAATGACCATAGATATTCTAAATTGGATCCAGCAAGTTCAGTGAACCCTAAGTAAAAGAAACCATACCTGAGAACATTATAGGCAAACCAGTGAAGTTGGCTGATGGAAGAGAAAATCTTGAACGAGCAGTCTTGGCAAACAATACATTATACACAAGGTAACAGTGCTTTGAAGGATGGTTGACATCTCATTTTTTTAAAAAGTGGTGGCAAAAAGATAATGAAATTGACATGTTTAAAGTACTGAAAGAAAAAAAATAAGCAAAAAACCCTGTGAATTCAGAATTCTATATAGAACAAAGCTATCCTTCAAAATATGAAGGTAAAATAAAAGACATTTTCAAACAAATTAATTCACTGCTAGCAAATCTGCTCTAAAGAACTAAAGAACAGCAGAAACAAAGTTTTTTAGGCTGAAGGAAATGATACCAGATGGCAACTTAGATTTATAGGGGGGAGTGAAGTACACTGGACATAGTATGTAGGTAGAAATATTTTTTAAAAAGCTATATATTTTCTCTTTTACTTAATTTCTTTAAAAGATAGATGCCTATTTAAGTAAAAATTATTATAACTATACATATTTGGTAAACCCAAAAGAAGGCAGAAAAAGAGAAGAGAGGGTAACAAAAACAGATGGGACTCATATAAAACGATCAGCAATTTTAGGCCTGAATACAGTTATATCAATACATACTATAAATGTAAATGGACTAACACTCTAAAAAAGAGACCTTCAGACTAGATTAAAAAGCAAGCTATAACTCTATATTGTTTACAAGAGATAACTTTTAAGTACGGAAACACAGATATTTTGAAAATGAAAGGGTAGAAAATATTCAGTGCAAATACTAAGTAAACAAAATTTCAAGTGAACACATTAATATTAGACAAAGTAAACTTTAAGAAGATGTGTTAGTAGAGGTAAAATGGGACATTTAATAGCAATAAAGGGTTCAGTTCATCAACAGGATATTACAATTATAGATGTGCACATAACAGTTTTAAGTTATATGAAACAAAAATTGATAGAAATAAAAATACAGAAAAATTCATAGTCATAGTTGAGATGTTAACACTTCCTCAGTCATCGTTAGAATAAGTAGTTTAAAAACAGTAAAGTTAATAAAGACTGGCCAAGTATTGGCTAGAATGTGGAAAAACAGGAGCTTTCATACATTGCTTGGTGAAAATGATAAATGTTATAACCACTTTGGGAAAAGATTTGGCAGATTTTTATGAAGTTAAATATACACCTACCCTTTTACCTAGCAATTCCTCCTTGGTGTTTATCTAAGAGAAATGAAACCTATGTCCAGAAAAAGACTTGTTCAGGAGAGCTCATAGGAACTTTATTCATAATAACCCAAAGCTGGAAACATCCCAGATACCTACCAGCAGAAGACTTGATAAATGAATTGCTCTGTACTGTGATCTAAAAAGGTGGTACTGATACCCTTACAACATGGATGAATCTTAAAGGGATTATGCTGAGCCAAAGAAGACTCACATAATACAAACGGATTCCCTTCATACAAAGTACTCCAATATACATATTTATTCTAGTGAAAAAGTTAGGATTTATATGGGGGGGCAAATTGATCTGAAAAGGAATATAAAGGAATCTTCTGGGGAACTAGAAGTATTGTATTTTGATAGGAATTTATTTTATACAGGTATATCTATTTGTCAGAACTACTTAAATTATACATAAGATTTATGCACCTCAAGGTATATCAGTATTACTGCAAAAAGTTAAATATTGATCTGTTGTTTGTAGGTTTGATTTTTCTTAATGCTATTGGGTTGGCAATTCTAAAACTGCTTACTCTGTATTCTAGGATTGAGCAAATGAGTAAGTATATTGAGAGAGCTAGGTTTCTCACTTCTGGGGAAAGAAGTTACAATAGGATGAGAAAAGACTAGATTGTATTATGGTGTTGGATTAGAATTGGAGGTGTCCATATTATTCATGCTTTTAAATATATTTGATAAATAGAGCAAAGTAGAAACACGTGGTAGTAGTAATCGTGTAGTATAGGTAGTATATATGTACACTATAACTGTGTATATTACAGTATGTATGTTTGTATATACACGTAAAGCCTACATACAGATGTGTATATACATGCACATGAAATTTAGTTCTTCTATCTCTGTATTGAAGGGACCTAGAAGCAATGATGGACCAATAGCAGTGAAAGTGTCTGATTTGGGGTTCTAAATAACATTCATCTCTAAAGGAACCAGGACTTTTACAGAAAAGGCTGAATTTAGGACTGGGTCAGGGAAGGTACTAGATGAATTGGACCTTCGTCTTGTGCCAGAAAGTAAAATCTTCATATGACCTTGGGGACATGTCAAAAGGATCCAGAAGCCAGCTGGAAAAGGTTTCCACTGTCCATGTCAGGGACAATTTGAGCATCAAAATAAGAATGATATTAGTGGATGAAAACTCATCGAATAAAATAAGCAGCAGTGGATCTATACTGAAACATACAGAGAAATATGTGAATGAATGAATGAATGAGTGAATGAATGAATAATGGAAAAACAGAGAAAGCCCTTTATAATAGGATTCTAACAAATACAGAAATAATGATGAAGGTAGAAATCATTAATGGGTTTTAAAACTAATAGGTGTGAAGTTTGATGAAGAGCAAGATATTTACTTTAGTCTCTAATGTCTTCCCTCAAATTGCTTATTAATTTTAAAGGGGGAAATAGTAAGTCTCTAATGGAGAAACCTGACACCACTTTACCAAATGTTAACACAAACGTTAATCAAACGTAACACAACCAAATAACTTCAGTATTTGAGTCATCATGGTAAATAAATTTGTTGAATATGTACTTTTCAATCATTTCTCATTGTATTTTGTCCGTTGTTCTGGGAGTTTAATAGAGCCCTTGTTGTTTGTATACTATATTTGGGAGAATTGAGGAACTAAGAATATAAAAGTATTATCTTTGATGTTACCACCACGTTGGAGATAATTCCTTTCTTTTGTATCATTAACTGCTTTGAAATGTTATGAAAACTATGGATTCTCTCCCGTGCATATATGTATTGCATTTTTCCATACAATTCAGGGGGTTTCACAGACACCCTCAACCCTAGCCACTGACCTTTCTTTTCTTTGTAAGCCTAAGTCAAACTGTGTACTCAAGTGTAATATTCACACTTATTGATTAGCAAAAATGTTTTACTCCAGGTTTGTGTTTTTCAAAGTGTGGTTCCAAGACAACCACCTTCAGAATCATTTGAGGTATTTGATTTAAAAAAAACATGGATTCCAGATCTGCTATCCTTTCCTTCATCATCAAATATTTATTAAGCTCTACTATACATCAAGCATGGTTCTAAGCACAAGTAATGCAGCAATGAATAAAATCCCTGCCCTCATGGGAATCCCATTCCTCTGGTGAAGACAGTGAACAAATTAATAAATTAATAAATAAAATGTATGTCAGATGGTAAGTGCCATGGAGAAAGTCAAGGTAGGGATAGGAAGGTTCATTTCACTAGGTGGTTGGGGATGCTTCACTGAGAAGCAACATTTTTAGCAACGTCTTGAAGAAGATAAGGAAATGAAATATAAAGATGTTCAGGAAGAGGCAAGACAAAGTGCAAACCTTTTGAGATTGTAAAGAGGGTCTGTCCAAATTTAAGAAGTATCAGTGAAGATAGTGTAGTTGAATCTGGAGTGAGAGGAAATAGGAGGTGAGGGTGAGGAGGAGTTCAACCAGAATTGATGGGATTTAAGTGCTGTTTTTTAAAGTATTTCATAAATAATTTATTAAAATAAAATAGAATATTTCTTTCTAATGGTCAAGAATGGAAGTAGGGAGACCCATTAGTTCATTTTTAAATAATCAAAGTGAGAAGTAATACTGGCTGAGACCAGAATTTGCAGTAGATGAGGTGGTGAGAAGTAGTTGTACACTGAATATATTTTGAATGGAGAGCTGACAGACTTTAAAGATTTGTTGGTAGATTTTAAGAGAAATAGAGGACTAAAAATGACTCCAGTGGTTTGGGCTTGAACAACGGCAAGAAAGGAGTTGCCATTTACTGACATGGAAGAACAAAATTAGTGGGAGAAGATCAGAAGTTGGTGTTGAACTTTGAATGCTTTGAACTATCAGGCGTACAAGTAAAATGTTGAGGTGAATTGAAAGTTCACAAGAGAAAACTGAGCAGAAGATATGAATTTGGGAGTTGGCAGCATAAGGTGATATTTAAAACCATTACACGGGGCTCCTGGGTGGCTCAGTCATTAAACGTCTGCCTTCTGCTTGGGTCATGATCCCGGGGTCCTGGGATCGAGCCCCACATCAGGCTCCCTGCTCGGCAGGAAGCCTGATCCTCCCTCCCCTGCTCCCCCTGCTTGTGTTCCCTCTCTCGCTATGTCTCTCTCTGTCAAATAAATAAAATCTTTAAAAAAAAATAAAACCATTACATTGGATGAGATTGCCCAGGTAAAGTGTTAGAAGAGGGGAAGTCCAAGAACTGAAGCTTGTGGCATGTTCCCCACCCTGTAGATAAAAAGAATCAGGAGCACCCAGCAAGGCAGAGAAAACTGGAAGACCCTGATAACCAGGAAACCCAGTGAAAGGACATTGCAAGGAGGACGAAGTGCTCACCTTTTCATGCTGATAGAGTCAAGTAGGGTGATCTCTAAGCTTTGGATTTTGCAAGAGAGAAGTAATCTGTAACCTTGACAAAAGCAATTGTAGTGGGATAGAAACTTGACTAGGTGGGTTCAAGACAGAAATCCAAGAGGAAGAATGGGAGCATTCTCTTTCATGGTGGCTTTTTGGCATTATAATAGAAAATGATTTTCATCAGATTTTCCATAGTTTGGGCTAAGAATTTATTTTTTTATTATATCCTCATGTGATCCTTGTATGTACCAGGTTTGAGAACCTCTGCTGTAGCCTGTGGTTGGCATTTGCTAACCAGTCATTCTTGCGTGTAGCAAGTGCACATGATTTAAAAATAAAATGAAAATCCTTACCACTGCTGACTCTCATGGCCAAAATTTGCGGTTGTCAGTGACTCTCATCAATCCAGTTACAAAACAGGAACTTAGAGGCCAGGGACAAAAGTAAAAGTTCTTTTTGTAATTCCTGTTTCCCAGAAAGGATGTCTAATCAGCCAAAAGGAGTTAAAAGATCTCAAAAATATTGACATCTTGAAATTTTCCTCTTCAAATATTCTTTGATATCTAGCATCCTTTATTTTAAAGAAAACAAAATTAAAAAACAAATTAATTTTGAGTTACAACTGCCAAAATCTTCTGTGAAGTAGTATAAGCTCCAGTTTGCAGGGTTGTCTTGAAATAATTGCGGAGTAAAAAATAAACGGTTGTATTGATTTATCTGCTCTGGGGAAATTTTGTAAAATGTATTTACTAAAATGAAACCATCTCAGGTTAGAGTAACGTTTTTAAACTTCACATACTAATGAAGGAACCCAACGTGGTTTAAACATCTTTTTTTTTTTTTTTTTTTTTTTGGAGAGAGAGAGAATGAGAGACAGAGAGCATGAGTGGGAGGAGGGTCAGAGGGAGAAGCAGACTCCCTACCGAGCAGGGAGCCCGATGCGGGACTCGATCCAGGGACTCCAGGATCATGACCTGAGCCGAAGGCAATGGCTTAACCAACTGAGCCACCCAGGCGCCCCTGGTTTAAACATCTTTACACTATTTTTTACTATGAAATTAGGAATGAAGGAACCTCCTAAAGTTATCACAATACAACTTAATCCAACTTAGTCTTTAGATGGTGTTAAATTATTTTGAGCGAAGAATAGTCTGTCCTATTTTAAAGATCCCAAAAGAAGGCAAATTAAACTTTCCTAAGCAATTTATACATTTTCTTTCAAAAGGGTCCTCTTAATATATACCAAGTTATAGCCTATGTTAATATGCATTAAGTAGCTGACGTTTTAAAGCCAGTTTTACCTTATTTCATATATTCTCATCTGAGTTGCAAATTGTAGTATGCTTATCAAGGTAGCCCTGAATTGAGTGGATTGCTTCACTGCAAAATAGTGTGACCTTGGGTAAGTCATTTACTTTTGTACTGCCATTTCCTCATATTTATAATAATGGGATTGCAGAATCCTAAGAAAAAAAGGTGAAGAAAATATCGTAGATTTCAGGTAATACAGATGCCACATTTAGTGATGGAAATTACTGCCTAGCTTTCACTTTAGATTCTGAAGTTCAGACCTACCTTGTTCATCCTGTTATCCCCAGCACTTACCATCTGTAACTGACTTGAATAAATGATTACTTCACTTGCTGGTAGTCAGGGAGGTTGATAAGAGAGTAAACATTTGAAAGTCTACGGAGACTTTTATCAGAAGAGGAAGCCATGTTAGATAGGAAGACTAGCATGAGAAAAGATTGCAGGTGAGACAGAATCTCATCTGGATTGAGGGGAGATACTAGGAAGTAGAGCAGACTGAAACAGTATCCACAATGTGGAAGGCCTTGAATGCCAGGTTAAACTGTATTTACATTGACCCAGTCTTTTAATGTCTCAGAGCCTTGGAGTAAAATGTGACCTGCCTAAATTTCAAGTTTATTGTGAGGACTGATTAAGAGAAAAATGTGTAAGTGCTTCAAAACCTATAGGGTACTATAAAGATGTTGGTCCACAGCTTTACTCTTGTCTTGGATTTTTCTTACTTATCCAACTAGTCCATAGTATGTATCTTCCACCAATGGCAAATTTACTTTTTTACCATCATTCTCTAAACACTTCATTTAATTCTGCCTTTCTGCCTTTGCTTATTCTTTTACTTCTCCCCAGGATAGTCTTACTGCTACTTTCCATCATACCCATCCTGTAAGACCAAGCTAAAAGTACCATTTATTTTATCATTTGTCCATTATTATGGACGTATTAAAGAAACAAGTTCAATACTTTCTACCTACTAAATTTTTATAGTAATATTCTTTTGTATTTTAGATCTATATCCATAATAAGATGATCAGCAGAAGTCACTGTATTGGCTTGTTTTATGTCTCCCATATTACCTATCTGAAGGCCTTAACTAATAGCAATTATTAAAGAAGCCTAAAAAATGTTGAGGTTATCTGTAGCTTAGGTTTTCCCAAAAATAGGGAAATTTTAAATCACTGGAAATTTGTAGTAATTCCCTTCATTAGTAAGTGACTTTCCTAGTACTTAAGTATGTAGAAACATAATTCATATTTAAAATTATATATGAATCCATTGATTGAGCCCACCCATTTACAGTATCTGCTAGGACAGGGTGTGTAAATTTATTTGGAGATGAGACAGAGGATTAGTACCCAAAGATAGGAGGGAAAGCAGGAGAACAAGAGTGTCACAAAAACCTGTAATAGAGAATGTTTCAGAGTTTGGAATGGTTCGATGTTTTGTATGCTGATGAAAGGTTTGGTAAGGTGATGCTTACAAGTGTCTGTTGGATTTGCCAGCGTGGAGAGGGCTGTTGGTGACACTGAGCAGATTCCTTAAGTGAACTAACAACTTAAGTGAGGTGGGGGCTGGCACACGTGGGCTCACTGCCATTAAAAGGCATGGCGCATTCAAATTCTCTGACCTTTTATGTGATGAAAATAAGAACCAAACGAAAGAAACTCTTTTCTCTCTAGAGTGAATTAGCTGGTGAGGAAGTGAAAATGTTAAATGTGGATGCTTCTTTTGAAAAGCTTCTTTGTGAAGTAGAATAAATTATAATCATACCTGGAAGAAAATGGAAATCAATGTAGAAAAGTTGTTTTTAGTGGAATATAGAAGAGGATTGTTTGATTAAAAAAAGGGAAATTAAATATGATACAAATTCAGTAATTTGGGCGTTACTTCTTTTAGGTTTCTATATACTTATCTGTAGTAGTATCTAGATAATTTTGCATAAAATGCTCAACTAAGTATCTGTGCTGTATGCTATGTTTGTACTTATCCCTGATGTAGTGGTTCTTTGCAAAAGGCACATTACAGTTGTTTTCAACATAATGAAAAGTGTCTTATCTCAACTCTAATGTGCATACAGATCACCTGGGGATCTTGTTATAGTGCAGATTCTGAGTTAGGTCTGGAATGTGTTTAAAGATTATGCCTTTCTAATAAGCTGCCAGTTGATACCAGTACCACTGGTCCATGAATGTCATAAAGGTCAATTGAAATATAAAGTAAAAATTAACCCATCCAAAATTCTAACAGATTATACTTTTTTTATATTTTTAAAGCAAATTTTTGTCTTAATTTTATAGTGTGTAGCATGAATTTTAAGGCAGAAAAGAAAAGGCAACTAGCAGGTTCTTTACTGATATTTTCAGTTCTTACAACAACCCCATGAGGTATTATTTTCCCCTTTTTGGAATTGAGGTAACTGAGATTCAGAGCTGGTAAGTAGCGTGCTATGGGTTAAAAGGTCAAGTTTGCTTAGCTGTCTGTCTAGTGTTTGTTTGTTTTAACCCCTGCATCATCTTAGTTTTCCTTTTGTTTTCACAAATGTGTTTTCACAGATTTGTACAGATCAATTTTTTCCTCTTTGGTGGAAATAGCTCAATCTACTGTTACTATCTTTTATATTTAATTTTAGAATTCCATTTAACCTAGTCCTCCCAGGTGCGTAAGAGTTACAAGTTTTGCTGAAGGACACTCCCATATTTCCATTGCAGACCTTTTCTGAAATACAGAATCATAAGAGAGGACTAGGCATGTGTTTTCAGGAAGATAGCTTTTTGTGGTCTGTTGAACCCTAGACAGTTGGTAGAATCCAGTGGTAGGGTGGGGAGGTTGCCAGATTGTTTCAGAGATATAACATGCAAAAATGGGTTTTATCTCAGAAATACCATATAGGTTATCATAAATACATATTTTTACTTCTTACTGAAATTTAATATTGATATAAAAATATTCCTTCTAGAATGTGAAACACAGGAAGTATGCAAGGTGGAAGGCAACATATATCCATAATTGTTTAAAGAATGGAGAGACTCCTCAAGCAGGGCCTGTTGGAATTGAAGAAGATAATGGTATGTATTTATTTATTTAAGTAAAATGATTTAGTAGAATCATAATCGTTCAGAATATTATCTAAGGTTTTGGGAAGAAACTATACATTTTCATTTGTCCCGTCAGGTCCAAAATCCATGAAAATTGTGTAAAATAAATTTAGGGACAGTGAGAGATTAAAGCCAGACTGCTCTAATATCTGTCTTTGTCAACAAAGATGGCCTGGCCATCTCCTACCTTAATCAGATTTCATTCTTACATAGAACAGGTAATCCATTTATAATTTATAAAATATTTCCAAACCACAAGGAACACTATTATTTTTTACATATCTATTTGAGGTGAGTTTTTTTTTGTCAGAGGAGTAGGTAGTACATTCACATGGCTCAAAATTTATAGAGGATATAAAAATATGAAATGAATTTCTCATTTCTACCACATCCCTCATTGGCCAGATTCTACCAAAACCCAAATAAGTAAATACGATTTTTTTTTTTTTGTTGTTTTTTGTGTCTCTTTACGGATGATTTTTTTTATGAATTTACAAATAAATAGGAATACACATCCTCCTTTTTTTAATACAGTTGGTATTAATAGACACTTCTGTACCTGAGTTTTGTTTTGTTTTGACTTAATAAATGCATGAAAGTTTCACCATTATGTAATAAGTAGTTTTATAAAATTAAATCATGAAAAAATAAGGGTCTTATTTCACTTCACCTTTCAGTTAATGTGTAATTGAAAAAAAAGGAAAGACATTTTTTACTTGTTTTTATTGATTAGACATACAGGAAATTGACTGTTAGGAGAACAATCACTGTACTCTGAATTAAAATTCTAGGTGATCCTTGCATTTTGTTATACAGATTTTAGGCATCTATAAAAATGATCATTGAATGCATGAGTTGGTGAACTTTTTCTTAAACGGTCAGTAAATATTTTAGGCTTCTAGGTCATAAGGTCTTTGTGGCAACATCTCAACTGCTCTTGTAGTGCAAAAGTAGCCATAGGCAATATGTAATCA
This sequence comes from Neomonachus schauinslandi, assembly GCF_002201575.2. Taxonomy (NCBI): domain Eukaryota; kingdom Metazoa; phylum Chordata; class Mammalia; order Carnivora; family Phocidae; genus Neomonachus; species Neomonachus schauinslandi. The sequence goes on along the minus strand of NC_058410.1, from coordinate 23,352,707 downwards.
AATGAGCAGGTCCCTGTTCCAATAAAACTTTACTTACAAAACAGGCAGCCAACCTATTGGCCAGAGTTGGCTGACACCAGCCTAGTCCATCTCCTTAGATGTTATTACACCGAATTCTATTAAAAGATTGCCTAATACTGAACCAGCTTTACATTGTGTAATAAACCTCACTTGGCTCTGTTTTTTGTTTTTTGTTTTATTATACTGATGGATTCAGTTCACTGCTACTGTATCATTTAGGATTTTTGCATTGACATTCATAAGTAAGATTGGTCTACAGTTTTACTTTTTGGTGTCAATATTCTGCTTATGTCATAAGTATAATCTGAAGATTTCTAGTTTTTTTTATGCTTTGTAATCACTTTAGAATTTCCTTTCCTTTAAATGTTTTCTAGAATTTTTTTCATGAAACCAGCTGGTCCAGGTTCTGGGATGGCTCTTCTATGGAAATTAATCCTCTTAAATTTTTTTTTTTAATTTTCTCAATGCCCAGTGAATGAATGTACATTGATGAAATGAATATTTTAGTTCTTGTAGGCCATTGTAGTTCTGCATATATGTGCTGTCCTCGCAGTTTTTCAGATGACAGTTAGATTGCAGTTCTGCATAGTGGTGTATTTATAAGTACATGCTGTATATGTATCCATAACAAAATATAACAGCTATGTTGAGTATTTCCATATATCAATTTAGAACAAATGGGTAGCAAATAAGCACATGAAAAGATGCTGAAATCTTTAGTCATTAGGGAAAAACAAATTAAGACTATAGTGAGATACATCATACCTACTAGAATCTAGGGCTAAAATTGAACAAACTGATAGTCCCAAGTGCTGACGAGAATGCCAGGTAGCCGGAACTCTCATACATTACTCATTGGAAAAGAAAAGGAAAACGGTCTGGCAGTTTTGTATAAAATTAAAAATATACTTGACACAATGTCTAGCAGCCCCACTTCTAGGTATTTTTTTACCCAAGAGAAATGCAAACATATGTCCATACAAAGGCCTGTTAACTGTTACTGCAGCTTTATTTGTAATTGCCCAAAACTAGAAATAATTCAGATGCCATAATCTGTTGATATTTGCAACAGTATGGTATGGACTAATTTCAGAAGCATTTTGCTAAGTGAAAGAAGCCAAACACAGAAGACTATATATACACTATATGATTGTATTTATATAACTTTCTAGAGAAGGCAGTGCTCTAGGGACACAAATCAGGTAAGTGAGTACCTGGGGTGAGGGAGGGATTTACTACAAAGGAACATGGGAAAGGTTTGGAGATTACCAGAAGTAGTGGTTATACATTATATAAGCTTTATGTCAAAACTGTATACCCAAGAGGTATGAATTTTACTGTATGTAAATTATACCTCAATAAACCTGCCTTTAAAAGAGCAAAGGAGATGGGAGGAGAGAACAAGTGGGGAAGACAAGAAAACCTTTTTGTTCTATTTATTTATTATACAAAGGACTACTTAGAATGTTATAATGCCATTTGGTGAAAAAGGTACACTGCAGTTTTATATATGAATACTCTGTAAATTATTTTGCAGTTTATCTTCTAGAGATGCAAGCTTTCATACAGCATTTCAAGTTAACTTTTTGCTATCTGTTCCTGAAGCACACTTCATATGTCCTTATCTAATGTTTTAACAGTCTTTTTCACATAGAATTCTTCTTACAGTCATTTTCTGTAATAAATACCTTGCATTCATATAGTGCCTTAAAGCTTACAAATCATTTTCACTTATCTCATACCCATAGAAATCCCTTGGGAATAGCTTATGTTATTACTCTTGTACACAGGAGGAGGTTGAGGTTCCACATGGAACCTGCCTAAGGACATAGAATCACAAAGAACTAGAACTTGAGTCCTGGCTCTCTTACTCTTGAGTCCTATGGGTGTTTGGGTTTTTTTGTTTGTTTTTTTATACCCAGTGCCTGTGTTTTTTACATACTTCCTTTCCTACTTTAATACTGACCATTATCAGGAATGTTTTATGTCTGTCCTACTGTTAACAAGTGTCCACAAGAAAATACCCAAGATCCTCAGGCTACCAAGCAAGAATCACCACAATGTGGCATCAACCTACTTTACCGGTTTTATTTTCTGTTCCTGTCTTGTATTTTCTTGAGTGGGTCAGGCTGCCATAACAAAACACCATGGACTGGGGTGGCATTTATTTTCTCAGGGGCCTAGAGGCTGGAAAGTCCAATATCAAAGTGGAGCAGGGTTCAGTTGCTGGTGAGTGCCCACTTCCTGGCTTTCAGACATCAGCCTTCTCTTTGTTCTCATATGAGAGAGAGAGAAACAGATTTTTCCTTCTTCTTCTAAGGCCACAGTTCTATTAGAATAGGACTCAACTCTTATGACTCATTTAACCTTAGTTACCTTCTGAAGAGCCTATCTCCAAATATAGTCACATTGATGAGTAGGGCTTGAGCATATGAATTTGGGCGGGGGCGGAGGGCACAGTTTATTTCATAGCACCTGTATATTATAGTCATAGATGTTAATAGCCAGAAAGTACCTTTGTCTCTTTAATTATAAAACCATTTCTGCCCCCTAAATTGCTCATCTTTTTTTACCTATCTGAATGCTGCATATCTGTGATGTTTTCTCCTTCATCTGAATTTCTGCAGAGCTATTTTATGTATGTATATAAAGTCTTATAAAATGTATAGCACTTAATAAAGTATCTTCATAATTTATGTTAATATTTATTATTTATGGAGCACTTGGTATTATTGGGCATTGTGCTAGATATTTTACATGTATTAGCTAATCTAGTTCTCATAGCTTCTGAAGGTAGCTGGGCATCCCTGTTCAAGCTCTAATAACTAGTTAATGAAACTCAAGATTTGAACCCAAATCTTCTAATTCTAAAGTCTGTGCTTTTATTCTACATTTAAGCAGATGCATTTTTTTCCTTCAACCAGTTTGATATTCGATATTAATACCTATGTCTTTCCCATTGAGTTTTATAAGAAAATTTCTCAGCCAGGAAACATAACTATTAATTTCACATTCTCTTGAGAACATAGTACCAATATTATGAGGAACATTTCTGTGCTTTAGACATGAGGTAGAGCCCTAAATTTGGAATGAACTCCCACTTCCCAGGACATATCCTTGTTCTTATATTTTTAAAATATAATTGTTTTTCATTCATTTTTAAAGAAACTTACTTTTTAATGTCATTTTGTCAGCGTTAGCTGGATACCGGGGATGAATAAAAGACATGATCCTTTACTTACAAGAGCTTACATCCTCATGGGGTACAACAGTTTTAATAAGCAGTTGTAATACATGGTAGTAAGAGACTGTGCCTGAGCTGAGTCTCAAAAGAGAAGTTGAATTAAGTCAGGTAAACAAAAAGGAAGGATGCCACAACTTTAAAAACAAAACAAAAACACTTCAAAAGCAGCAGGGAGGCAGGTTGAGAACTGGCTAAGACTGTAAGATCAGTGTGTGGGGGGCTGATTTTTGAGAGTGAATTGGAGAAAGATAATTCTGCAGATTGTGAGATGAATTCAGGGGCTATTAGTGACCTAAATTACAAATAACAAAAGCCTGGGTGAGATATAGACCATGGGGATAAAGAGAAGGAAATGTAATCAGTAGAACATAGAACACAGAACACTTTAATGAGGGAGGAAATGGAAGATGATCCCTAAGTTTCCAGCCTTTCAAAGAAATGACTAATACAAGATGAGCAGGTTTGGTGGGAAAAATTAAGAAAAGATACTGAGATGCTCATGTGATTACTACTTGCAGAACTCCCAACTGGCAATTAGATACTCTTCCAAAGATTGCAGGAGAAAATTCTGGGCTAAAAATAGAACTTTGGAGTTGTCAGCCTAAAAGCAAGAGATGAAGCCAAAGTAAAATGTTTCTTCACCCAGGGAGGATGGATAGTTTAAGAACTAAGGCCAAAGATGGAACCTTTCTTCACATTTAGTAATTAAATTGGAAACTGAAGCTGAACCACTTTTATTACCTGATTATATTTAAGGTACCTTTTACACGCACATATTTGTAGTAAATGTAATCATGTTGTATTTATCATTACCTTCAAACATGTGATTTGAAAGATACTTTATGTCTTGTATATGGTTATACATATATTAAATATACCATGAAAATACATTTTTTTGTTTTAAACATATTTTACTTTTCAGTAGCATTTCAGATGTGTCATTTTAGGTACATTGATATGCCTAATAAATAATCAGTGTTTTTTTTTTTTTTCCCTAGATATTCTTTCAGTATCAGTGACTTCATTTTGATTATTATCATGATCTCTTTTGTTGTGAAATGGTGGTTTTAGGCTCTTTATAATACTAACTTAGTAGATGATTAGATATATGTAATTTTTGTTATGTTTTCCAAAAATTAGCTTAAGTAGAGCTTGTAATTTCTATTCATTATTTTTATTCAGTTTTTATAGAGCCTCTAGGTAGTAGAAAATTGGGAGTTAAAGAATACCAATAATCCTTTAAAATATAAAGGAGAATATTTTCACTGTATGCTTTTTCAAAATAACTTAAAATGTAACCTGGTAACTTAATCAAGTGTTAATGTCATAATATCTAACAATATCTGCTCAGAAGTGGTTTATGGCTCTAAGAAGATGTTCTCAAATCTGAATATGTAAGAGAAAAGCCTTCTTTAAAACCTTGATTTTTCTTTTCTCAGTATACCATTATATTCTCTTATGTTCTTAAATTAATAAAAGGTATTATGTTTAACAAAAGTCTAATTCTCTGTTATTCTGGAATTGAATTTCTAGTAAAACCATTAAAAAATAATAGATATTACACCTTAGAGTAAGAAAAAAGAGAAAGATACTTACTTCTGAAAATACTGCTATGTGGAATTAAGTCATATTGTCAAAAAGTACATAAGGAAACCATATGATTAGTAAAAAAAAATAAAAAAAAAAAGTGTTCCAGGAAAAAAATAAGGCTCAACTGAAGGGAAGGAATTCTGTTAACATTCACACTCTAGGTTTCATGTCCGTTTCAATTCAGTATCTTCAAATTGGTATTATTTTTAAGTGGTCGTAATTAACCAATTATATTCAGTAAAAACTAAAGAAGGTAATTTCTTATATTTCTACTAATTTAAAATTTTCCTCTTTTGGGAAACCCTAAGATACAGTTAACTTCAACATTTTTTAGTCTCAATAAGTATTTCCTGCTAATTAAGACCTGTAGTTGGAGAACATAGGAGATATAAAGTAAGTCAATACATTGTTCATCTAAAATGTAATCTTAAAGTGCCCTAATCTAGTGTTAATGTCATAACTTTTAACAGTATCTCCTCAGAAATGGGTTATGGCTTTACAAAAGGATATAATTTTACATATATACATTTTTTGAAGTATTTGAAAATGAATTGGAGTTGCACTCTTTTGCTTCTAAGTACTTCATTCGAGTTTGATACAATTGATTCAGTAATCTCCTTTGTGGCTTTTTGTCCCTCGTCCAAGATACAGTCCAGGATCAACCACTGCATCTAACTTTCATGTCTCCTTAGTTCCTTTCATGTGGAATGGTTCTTCAGCCTTTCTAGGTGTTTCTTGGCCCAGTGTTTTTGAAGAATACAGGCTAGTTATAGACTGTCCCTCAATTTGGGTTTGCCTGATGTTGCCTCATAATTAGATTACAGTTATGCATGTTTAGCAGAAATCTGCCAGAATGAGATTGTGTCCCCTACCTTGCATTGGAAGTGTCTAATATTGGTGAAATATTGGTGATATTAACTGCTGCTCAGATAATGTGGTATTCTCTGAGTTATTACACTTTAAAATGATTTTCCTTTGTTATTAATAAGCTGTTTGTGTTAATAAGTTATTGTGGAATAAGTCCCTTTGAGACCATGTAAATACCCTATTTTTAATGAAACATTACCCCATTATCTTTAGCATCTACAGATACAAATTAAAGTTTATTGTTTGCTTAGTAGTATAATTCAGTGACTCAGTGACTTTTGACACACACACCCTCTAAATAAAGAACATTTCCATTATCCCCCAAAATTACCTCATACTCTTTCCCAGCCCATTCCCACCTTGAGAAACAACTGATTTAGTTGTTTGTTTAATCAAAAATTAGTTTTGTCTGATTTAGAACATTGTGTAAATGGAGTCCCACGATGTTGTTCTGCACCTAGCTTCTTTCAGCACGTCTGTGAGATTCATCTGTTTCTTGTGTCTTGTGTATCAGTAGTCCACTCTTTTTTACTGCTGAGTAGTATTTCATAGTGTGGATACCATAATTTGTTTATCAGTTCATCTGCTAATGAACATTATGGCTGTTTCTAGTTTGAGGTTATGATGAATTAAGCTTCTTGACATTTAAATACATATGGTTTTTAGACATACTTCACATTATATGTGAACAGGTGGATGTGTTTCATTGCTGTGGGTCAATAGCTAGAATAGAATTGTTGGGTTATATATAAAACTCCCAAAGCATTTTCTAAAGTCCTTGTACCATTTACAGTTTCATAAGCCATGTATTAGAGTTTCTGTCTCTCTCTATCCTTGCTAGCCCTTAGTAATTGTCAGTATTTTTAAATTTAGCCATTCTGATCCTTATATAGTGGTTCTTCATGTGTGGTTTAATTAGCCTTTTTTCCCCAATGGCTAAGCGATATTGAACTCTCTTCTATGTGTTTACTGGCTTTTCATATATCTTTATTTGTGAAGTGTCTGTTTAAATCTTTTGCCCATTCTTTTTTGTTGGGGTAAATTATACATAACAAAGTTTACCATTTTAATCATAACAAAGTTTACCATTTTAATCATTTAAATGTACGGCTCAGTGGCATTAAGCAGATTTGTATTATTCAGCCTGTCACCACCATCTATCTCCAGAACATTTTTCGTCTTCTCAAATTGAAACTCTGTACCCATTAAACTGTAAGTCCCCGTTACCCTATCCATTCCTAGCCCCTGGTCACTGACCACTGTTCTGTTTTCTGTCTTTGTGAATTTGACTATTCTAGGTACCTCATATACATGGAATCCTACAGTATCTGTCCTTTTGTGACTGGCTTATTTCATTTATTATAATGTCTTCAAGGTTCATCCATGTTACAGGATGTTTTAGAATTTCATTCCAAAGGCTGAATAATATTCCATTGTATGTCCCTACACATTGTATTTCTTCATCCATTGATGAACATTTTGGTTGTTTCTACCTTTTGGTTGTTGTGAATACTACTGTGGACATTAATATACCTGCCCATTTTTCATGGGTTGTCTGTTGTTTTATTATTGAATTATTTATAAATTATGACTAGAAGTCCTTTGTCAGATACCTGTTTTACAAATATTTACTCCCGGTCTGTTGTTTCCCTACTTGTTTTCTTAACTGTCTTTTAATTACCAAAAATCATTAATCCTGGTGAAGTCTAATTTATAATTTTAAAATTTTTAGGGCTACTTCTTATGCCCCATGAAATGTTTATCTACCTCTACCTTAAAAATTCTTTTATATTTTTAATCCTGAAGATTTATCATTTGAGCTGTTACTTTTAGGTTTGTGAAAGACCTTAAATCTTTTCATGCGTATAGTGGGAGGTAGGCTAGATTCAGGATTATTTCCCCCCTAAGGATAGCCTATTATTCCAGCACCATTTGTTATGCATTTTCCTTTCCTTGTTGAATTTCTTTGGTTCCTCTGTCAAAAATTCAATTAACCATGTAAGTGTGATTCTATTTCTGGATTCTGTTCAATTACATTGGTCTATTTTTCTGGTCTGTACCAACAGCACACTGCCTTCCACCTTTTTACAGTAAACCTTGGAGTCAGATGGCATAAGTTGTCCAACTCTTCTCTTCTTTCTCAAGATGTTCTTAGTTATTCTATGGCCTTTGAGTTTCACCATAAATTTGGAAGTAGGTTTTTCAGTGTCTATTAAAATAAAAAACAGCTGGCTGGAATTAGGATTGATATTGCATTGAATTGATAGATAAATTTAGGGAGAATTGATACCTTAACAAAACTGAGTCTTTCATTACATGAATATGGTGTATCTTTGCATTTATTAAGCCTTCATTAATTTCTATCGGCAATATTTTGTATTTTTCAGAATAGAGATTTTGTGCCTCTTTTGTTAAATTTATTTCCGAGTATTTGGTTTTTTTCATTCCCTTGTTACTTCTAATGTATGAAATACAATTGATTTTTGTATAATGATGTTATATTGCACAACCTTGCTAAATTTACCTATTCTGGTGGTTGCTTTATAGATTCCTTGGGAGTTTCTGTGTAGATAATCCTATTATCTGCAAAGAGAGGCAGTTTTGCTTCTTTCTTTCCAATCTTTATATCTTTTCTTTTTCTTGTCTGTTGCACCCGCAATATTCCTTGAAATGAATTCTGTTGTGCCTGTTACTGGATTTAGCTACTTCAGCTTTTGTCTGCCTGGTATTTACATAATTTATCTATGTTCATCCTTTTACTATAAATATATCTGAGTCTTAAAGCATATAGGTGTTTTTTGGTTTGGGTTTTGTTCATTTGTTTGTTTAGTCTGTCAACATCAGCCTTCAAAATTGTGTTTGGTCCACTTAATTTAATGTAATTATTGCTGTAGCTAGATTTAAGTCTATCGTTTTTATCATTTGTTTTCTGTTAGTCCCATCTGTTTTTGTCTCCTCTTAGTTTCTTTTCTCTGGTGAGTTTTTCCTCTTTCATTCATTATGACTACATTTGTCTCTATGGCGTTGAACATATTTATAGTACCTGCTTTAATGTTATTTATTTATTTATTTTTCACTAATTTTTTGCTAATATCTGGGTCATTTGGGTCTTCTTCTATAGACTCTCTTTTTCTCCTAACTCGGGTCACATTTTCTTCCTCCCACCCCCCTTTATTTCTGTTAATTTTCATTGTTGATAACGTCTTGTAGCTCCTCTGCATTTTCTCATCTTCTCTGCAAGTTCTTGATTCTTGTTCTAGCAGGCAGTTAACATGCCTGAACTCAAACACTGACTGTCCTTCTTTCAGCTTTAAGGCTATTGCTCTCACCAGGACACTCTAGAATCTTCCCAGAGTGTGCATGCATAGTTCAGGGTCATACAGTGTTTAGTTGGGGTTTATACACACATTTCAAGGCTCACTTCTCCGCAGCTCTTTCTTTTGCACAGACTGTTGAGTGCCTGCGGGTGAAAAGCCACATGAAAGCAAACCTTACCTGGTGAGATTTCCTCTCCAAAGGGCCACCTTCACTCTAGTTTCTGCCAGCTTTTAGTCACTTTCTAGTGCCTTTAAAAATTGGAGGGAGGGGCTCCTTCCCAGGATGTATAAATGTTATAGTTCTCAATAGAGAGAATTATTTTAGTGTATATAAAGTATGAATACATCTACAGGGTTACTTAGTAAAATGTGTATCTCAGAGTAGGTAGGATTTTTTTTTTTGGTTGTTTAAAATTATCCACATTGAATATGTAATATGGTTATGATCAAACAAAAAAAGTTATTTAAAAATGTGATAGGAAATAAATTGATTTCAGAAATCTCTTGCTCTCGCTTACATTTTAAATTATGAAGATTCCCAAAAGTGGCTAATTGTCATTTTAAATAGATTATCAATATTTAATTTTCCCAGAGTAGCTTTCAGATTCGGCTAATAATATAGTATATTTTAAGTCTGTATTTCAGAACTTACCAACACAGAGTCTCCACACTTGATCGTAGCCAAAAGACCGAGAAGCGATTCAACACAAAGTCTCTTACTACTACTTTCTGTGCAGGTAGCTCTGTGAAATTTCATTCCTTTGTTTTTGTTGATTAACCTACAACAAACACACAGGTAATCATTTAATAGCTAGTGTGAACAATGAATACTGATTAAAAGGCAGCTGTCAGAAAAATAAAGTCTAGGGGCGCCTGAGTGGCTCAGTCGTTAAACGTCTGCCTTGGGCTCAGGTCATGATCCTAGCTCCTGGGATCGAGCCCCACATCGGGCTCCCTGCTCGGCGGGAAGCCTGCCTCTCCCTCTCCCACTCCCCCTGCTTGTGTTCCCTCTCTCTCTGTCTCTCTCTGTCGAATAAATAAATAAAATCTTAAAAAAAAAGAAAAAGTCTATGGATAGCATAAATGTGACATGTCTTGCCAAAAATACCCTGTTCATCTTAAGTTTAAAGAGTGAGTTTAAAGAAAATTTATTTTTAAGAAAAACATACTATATGCAAAGATTTTAATAGAATTGTAAAGTATTAACTTGAAGTGACAGTCATATTGCCAGGCATAATTAAGTGATTTAAGAAAAGAAAACAATTAAAACTATTATTTTAAGAGCTAGAGCCTACTTATCAATTGCATTAAATAGAATTGCATCAGAAGGTCTGTTCATCATGTCTGTATAGCAAAATAAGAATGTTTGGCATTTTTCTTCCAAATACCTAGTTTAACTTTACATGTAAATTATATAATAGATGTTGAAGAAAATGAAGATGCTGGAGCAACATCCCTGCCAACTCAGCCGCCTCAGCCGTCATCTTCGACTTACGACCCAGGCAGCATGCCATCCAGCAGCTTCTCTGGCATACAGATTCCTCCCGGCGCGCATGCTCCAGCTAACACACCAGCGGAAGTGCCTCACAGCACAGGTAGGAAATTGAAGCTTAACGAGTTTTGAACTCTCCTTTCATAAATAAGGACTGCACTTTTTTTTTTTTTTAAGATTTTATTTATTTATTTGACAGAGAGAGACATAGTGAGAGAGAGAGCACAAGCAGGGGGAGTGGGAGAGGGAGAAGCAGGCTTCCCGCCGAGCAAGGAGCCCGATGTGGGACTCGATCCCAGGACCCTGGGATCAGGACCTGAGCCGAAGGCAGACGCTCAACGACTGAGCCACCCAGGCGCCCGGGACTGCACTTTTTATTGTGTTTATGCCTGATCTTGATGGTCATGAAGCATAATAAGATCTTTAAATTCTATTTGAACCTACAAAAAATGTTCAGTCCTTTTTGTTTAAGTTTTATTGTTGTTTGTCCTTTAGGTTTTTGAGAAGTGACCAAACATTTACATATGTTACTATTAACTTTATATTTTATTACTAAGAATAGCTTCTGTGCTTTTCGTGTGTGGTACTGTTTTCTCTTTCTTCCCCTCCCTTTCTTTGCCCTTCACTGTCCAAGATTAGCACTGAGTTGTGCGGATCTATCATAGTATGTGTTGGTCAGCGTCCCACTGTGTCAGCAAGATTTGATTTTTCTTGCCTTATTTCCTTAGGACCCGACCTCTGCCCTCAACGTAGATATTATTGATGAAGGGAGCAGGCATTGAGGCAGAAAATCTCAATAGCAGTGGAATCACAACCAAAAAGAGGGGGTGTGGGTTATTTCTTTTAATATTATAAACAGTTGACTGAAGAAAAGAAAGGGAAGTGATAGCTACTGTCTTTGAATAAATCAATACTGTATGTCTGTGTTTTCATGGAAAAGATCTAACAACACTAGTCTCTAGTAATGAGTCAGTGTCAGTAAATGAAAGATAATTTTTAAAATTGCAGACAGATACTCTTCCATTTACTTGTATTGTTGACAAAGTGTCATCCTTACCTTGAGATAGAAGGGCATTTAAAGCCATAATTTACATGTTGAAGTTTTTCCAAAAATTGTTCTTAAAATATTTCTTTTATCTCAGCATAAATGTAATCTATGGTAGTAAACCATACAAACATTTCAAAATATTTAATTCATAGGATGAAAGTCATTCTTTGAGCCCTCATTTCTGCGGTTTCTGTTAAGTACCACACCATTACTTCACTGACTTTTTTAAAGATTTTCAGCCTCAGTTTACCCAAACCATTTTAGCTTATTTTGCATGAGTTGAATAACATTTAAAAGTTTTCTATTTGACTATTATAGCACCAATTATTATTAATTTCTTTCTTCCTATTTTAAAACTTTTAACTTTATATTATCTACAAATATTGCTGTTATTTTTGTCTTGAAGAATATTGATGAATATGATTATTTTAACACTGATCTCTTTTGTGTCAGCATTCTGTATATTTTACTCTGACTTTGCTTTGCTTTATGGTCTGTATGATGAGTTTAATAGACCAATTTGAGTTTGTTTTGTAAGTAAAATTTCACAGAACACTGTTATATTTTATTTTCTTACAGAAATATTCACTATTTCCAGTGTAGAATAATATAAGCAATACCAGCTACTTAGATGTATTTGCCTTAGATAAATACTACTCTATTCTATTGAATTTAAACACTAACCAGGAGCTCCTGACACACTATTTTTATAGAAGGGCAAAGTGTGAATAAAATGTATTTTGAAGTCAAATAGTATTGGTTATTAGTTCCTGCCCCTTGCTAAGCCACAAACTCAGATGTTATTCAGCTTCTCAGTCTAGGTTTTGCCTCTTTCTAAAATGAAATTAACCATACTTCTCATAGTGATTTTAATTATTAAAGGAGAAAAAATTTGAAAATTCACTACTACTGTGCCTAATCACAAAATCAGTGTTCAGCAAATTAGCTTCCTTTTCCTTTTTTTTTTTTTTTTCTCTCTTCCTTCCTATCTCTGTGCCAAAGACAGGGTATTTAAGAGCAAGCTAATGAACACTTAAAATCATTTTGTGAATCAAGGGAAGTGTCACCTCTGGGGGTAGGATATTGACCTTAAAAAAAAGTTGCCTAAAGGGTACCATGTTAGACAATTTATCTTAGGGCAGAATTCTGATACAGGCACCTATATACATATATTTTATATATAGTCATACAGTGTGTATATAGAAGAGAGAAAGCTTACTTCTGGGAGGGCTGTATTCGGTTGAACCATATGAAATTGCTGCTTTTATATAACATAAGTGATAAAATCTTAGTAGTTTCATATGTTCAAACTAATAGACCATTATCTCCTGCTTAGAATATCTTTGACATACATAAACAGATATTGAGGAGGTAGTCTTCTATTAGAAAGTTTTCTGGCATGAACAGTTCATCTTTCTCCAATTAACTCTGGCATGAGCCTTATTTTTTTTTCTTTTTTGTTCCTCAGAGTGAGCACATAAAACTAAAAACCTTGAAACTTTTTTAGGGTGAGGTCCTATCTTGTTGCTTTATATACACTCTTATAGACTTAGCATTTACAAAATTATCATAGCTATTTTATGAATTAATTCTTACAGCAACTATATTAACTATATTAGATATTGCTGTCCCTAGTTTACACACTGTAAAGAAATTAAACAATTATCCCATGAAAATAAACATACAAACATAGCTATTAGTGACAGAGTTTGAACCCACGTCTTTCTGATTTCATGTTTTTGCCACCTCCTTTCTGTGTCTCTTCCTCCAAGGAACTAAAACCCTGTTAAATCAAAATCTACTTTTCTCACAATATTTTGCCCCTTAAAATTGGTTTGCGATATTGGAATCTCCTTTTAGCTGGCAGATCTTTTTTCTATTATGTTTAAAACAGTAAAACATTTTGGCTAATAGCAAATGAAATAACATTTTTAGTTTATAAGTATAGCAGATGTTTCCCCTCTTACTCACTTTAAGATTGATTTACTTTCCCTCATATAAAGATCCAGGATGTACTTTTATCAAAGGGAAATCCTCAAGATAGCTGAAAAGAATAGTATGTACTAATATATGGTTTTTAGTTCTTCCACCAAAAAGCACAGGGGTGCGAGGAGTGCAGTGAGCGATTGTTTAAGCAGGCAGAGTGCCTCTGGGCTCTAACCACTGTGGACGGTCAGATGGAGGTGATAGAGCGGATGATTTGTCCTTTCTTTTGAAACACATGCTTTATACAGCCTATACGTATTGAGGACGAAGGTCTCAGTAATTAGATCAAATATTAGAATTATGTTACAATGAATGCTAGCCTTTTGATTATAAATGCGGCTCCTTATACGTAGATCAAAAACTTAGCTCTTTTATTGTTGTTCTTTTATGTATGAGAAGTACTGCATTTGAGTTTTCCTACACAGCTTTCACAGTTGTTAATATTTTGTCCTGACCACTTCTGTCAATGCTATTTTCCATGATTACACTGAGGTATAATTGGGTTACTCAACCTAATCCTCCTATTTTCTCAACTTTGCTTATAGTGTCCCTTGTATCTAGCGTGTCTTTCTTCCTTTTTCTCTGCCTCTCCAAATGCTACTCCCCTAAGGGGTCTGTTTAATTATAATGCTGGATACTCTTCTCTAGTTTTCTAACCAACACCCATTTCTCCCTTTTCAGAATCCCCAGACTGTGTAGACAATAGAACAATTTAAATTCAGTACTTAATTAGAAATCTTGTAATGTTTAATTCTTGAATGTGTATTAATCCCACTTAAAAGGCTACATAACCATCTACTTAAAAGTTAGCCAGAACTTATTTGTTGACTCTTCTTTTTTGTTAAATAATAGAAAGGAAGAAATTTCCAACATAGTTCTGCTTTCCCCCATGAATGTTTTTATGGTCACATCACTCCCAACATATTCCCAGCATACTGCAGTCTTTGGGGTTGCAGTCCATTTGTGAATTGACATATGAGACCTTTCCAGATCCAGAAAGAAAGAAAAACAGATTTGGGCATCTCAAAAATAAATAAATAAATAACATAAACTAAAAGCCACTTTTACTAATTTAACAAGTATTTATGAGCTTATGTTGGACCTATACACTAGGCCCCCATGGAAACGTGTCATGACGGCTGCTGAAAGGACAGGCCTTGGCTCATGTGCATCAAGACAAATGGAAGCAGCATCTTCTTACTGCTCGCTTGAGGTGTGTTGAGCACCCTCTGCTGTCAGTTCAAGCTTTAGTTGAATGACTGTAACCAGAAGTTCTTAATAAAATGCAGACTACATATTTTTTTAATATCACTCAAATAAAATTTTGCTACATAACTAAATTTTCTCCCTGTAAATTCTGTTTTGTTCTTGTTAATTAATATTGCCTACTTAATTAATCATATGAAGATGTACTAATAAGCATTTAAAAGTTAATAATACAAGATGCTGATCAGTAAAAATACTCCTTTTCCATAGAGAAACGGATTTGTTTGGAAAATTTTTTTTTTTAAAGATTTTATTTATTTTTATTTTGAGAGAGAGAGAGAGAGCACAAGAGGGGGGAGCGGGAGAGGGAGAAGCAGACTTCCCGCCAAGCAGGGAGCCCAATGCGGGACTCGATCCCGGGACTCCAGGATCATGACCTGAGCCGAAGGCAGTCGCTTAACCAACTGAGCCACCCAGGCGCCCCATGGAAAATTTTATTTTAGACAAAAACACAAATTACCTAACAAGGAATGGCTTGATACCTAGATTGATCTGTGAGTGGGTTGTAGACTTAACCTTTTTTTTTTTTAACGTTATATGAAAAATTTATAATCATCTACCTATGCTTTAGGTACAGCGGCTTCAAAGCACTAGGCTTGACTAGGTAGTCTCTGAAGATCCCTCTCAAATCTTGCATTCCTTTTTTTTAATGTAATTATGTGTCTTTAAAAGCAAGTTTTGTGGGGACATTTATGTTGGATGGTGATACTTTAATATATTTGGTTAGCACTTACCAAAATCAAGCAAAAGATACTCATTGAATTGGTCAATTTAAAACTTGTATGTCCCCTGACTTTGCAGTTACACTTCTTTAAATTTTTTTCCCATAAATGAATTCATATATATATGTGTGTATATGTACACAGTGTGTCAGATTATTCACTGTAGTATTATCTATAGTAGCAAAAGATTGGAAACAACCTAAATGCCCATCAGTAAAGGACTGCTTTGTAAATTGTGGTTCATACCTGGAATGGAACACTGTGTAGCCATGTCAAATAACAAGGTAGATATATATATATATATCTAGAATTATTGCTAAAACATACTAAGTAAAAAATGCATGAAATAGTATAGTATGCAGACATAACGACCATCTGCATTAGACATGTGTGTATGTAAACACTCAGAATATATTTCCTGCATATTTTCTATACCAGCCTCCAGCATCAAATAAGTATGTCAAATTACAATTCATTAAGATTTCAAAAAAGTAATTAAGAAATGGAATTCCTTCATGATCCTTTAAATATTTTCCTAGTATATAATTAAGAGGTATAACTTTTATACCCATTTGTGGTTTTCTGATGCAGGTGTAGCAAGTAATACTATTGAACCTACTCCACAGACTATTCCAGCTATTGATCCTGCACTTTTCAGTACAGTCTCCCAGGGTAAGTCAGTTGACTATTTTTTTTTTTTTTTAAGATTTTATTTATTTATTTGAGACAGAGAGAATGAGAGAGACAGAGAGCACATGAGAGGGGGGAGGGTCAGAGGGAGAAGCAGGCTCCCCGCCGAGCAGGGAGCCTGATGCGGGACTCGATCCCGGGACTCCAGGATCATGACCTGAGCCGAAGGCAGTCGCTTAACCAACTGAGCCACCCAGGCGCCCCTATTTTTTGAGATATATTGTATCTCTTGTTTTGGGTGTTGTTTTCTAATTGTAACTTAAGAGTATTATATATTGGAATGTTTACACATTTCTTTGAATGTCTGTATTCACTGGATTCTCCAGTGAACCAAGATTCTTTCATATTATCAAAAATATCTAAATTTGAAGGCATTCCCCCCTTTTTTTATAGTTCCTTTTTTTTGGTATACAGTGGATATAGTGGCAGAAATAGCCAAAGCTATCACGAAAGCTGATACTAGATTACTTTAGTTCAAAAATTACCATGTATTATGATTATGATCTTCCTTATCTATACTAAATTATTAGATTATCCAAAAAGAGGAACTGACCATAGTTGAAAACAAAAACAAAAAGGGACCTGTAATAAATTGGCAAGTTACCCAAGAACATAGTGGAAAATATTTATCTGTTAGTAGACAGACCAGATAACCTGCCCAATGAATACTATATTCCTCTGTTAAACTTGGTTTCCAAACTCCCCTCTGGAGTCCCACCCAATTTTAAAAGCCCCACCTAAAATCTGATGTGAAAATACCTGAAATAGATAGATCAGTGAAACAGAATAGGGACTCTGGAAATTAGACCACACGTTATAGGAATTAAATTAATGATGAATGTGGCATTTGATCAGTGTGGCAAGAGTATATATTCAAAAGTGGTGTTTGAACAATTGGTTATTCAGGGGGCACCTGGGTGGCTCAGTCAGTTAAGTGTCTGACTTCAGCTGGGGCTGTGATCTTGAGGTCCTGGGATGGAGCCCCGCATTGGGCTCCCTGCTCAGTGGGGAGTCTGCTTCTCCCTGTACCTCTCTCCCCACTCGTTCTTTCTCTCTTTCTCTCTCAAATAGGATCTCAAAAAAAAAAAAAAGAACAGTTGGTTATGAGAAAGAAATATATATTAGATACTGTCTCTCAATACTTGTATGTGATTTAGTTGTGGTCTTAACAGGTTTGACAAATGAAAAATGAAAAATTCATACCACAGAAGACTCCTTCTTCCCCATTACATTGTTAGAATGCAACTAATAGACCAGGAAGAAATTGAAATTTAAAAATAAAGAAGTAATGTCCAGAGCATATATAAAGAGCTCCTACAAATGAATAACTGAAACTTAATTCGATAGAAAAAAAATGGGCAGAGAATATGATAGGGAATGCAGATACTCAGTGAACACATGAAAGCTTTCCCAGCCATATTCATAATCAGGGAAATTGAGAATTAGAATGAGTTTGGTTTGGTTTATGTCAATAGATAAAAAAATATTTTAAAGGATCAATAATCTGTAGTGTCATTGAAGACCTAAGAAATGACTCTCACATGCTGTTGGTGGGAAATGTACATTCGTAAAGTTTTTGCAGCAGCACTGTTGTCACTATCAGAATTGCAAATGTAATTTTTTTGAACCTGCTGTATTCTACTATCTTGAAAAAATACTCAGACATGGACACAAAATTTACAAGGATATTTTATTTCAACATCATCGCAATAGTAGAAAATCTTTTAAGTGCTAATTAATGGGATATTATGGTTCATTTGTCATATGGAATACTGAGCAGATATTAAATATGTATGTATGGTAACTTTGATGTGAAAAGATCTCCTAAGCATATTAAGTAAAAAAAAACAGGTTGCAGAACATTATATATAGTATGACCCTATTTAGGAAAAAAATATTAAAACTATCTTCCTGCATGTATGTATGTGTTTAAGAACATAGAAAAATTCTAGATAATACTCAGACCAAAACTAGTAGTTTCATAACCATCACTGTCTTCACCACCACCTCTAATAAATACTCGCTGAACCCCTTTCCTGCTACATTTTTCTCTTTAGTGCTTAGTACTTACCACCTTTAATACACATAGTGTATGTGCGTTAGTATTAATACATTAAACATTTCTGTAGTGAATTTGTGGCTGACTGTGGAAAGGCTGACAATGGAATTGGAAAGGTGGTAGATAGTTGAAGCAGAACATTTCCTTTTTTAACTTACATCTCTCTCTCTAGTATTAGAGCGTGAATAACCGCTTACCTCATGAATTTTTTTGAGAATTAAATGGAATATCTGAAACAAATTTATTAGCACAGTGCCTGACCTAATCAAATTCTACCTCTAATCATTCTAGTGTTGCCATTTCTAAGAAACATATCTTGGCAATGCCTGGATATAAGGGTTCAGTACTGAGCTTTATCTTTACTCCCAAGATTTACTGCATATCACATGGTTCCCCTATGATTCTGCCCATGCTTTCCATTCAAGTCAGAGGATAATAGAGTACATTAGGATCAGATTATCCAAGGCCCCTGACATGAATTTCTAAAATTACCTAGCTAAGTAAGAAAGAGTCTCTAAAGACCCATTTGGGTAATCTTTACAATATTCTGTGGTCTATCATAACATTAGATAAATTAGCCTTAGAAATGGATGCTTATGTCAACTGAGTGTGCAGGGATTTCTCTTCACACCAAAAATGTTATCTTTGATCCAGTGCTGACCCAGGCTCTTCCCACTGTGATAGGGAACTTGAGTAATAGCTCTAGCTGTCTTCTGCCTTCTTGTTCTGCCCCGTGCAGGAGAAAAGCAGCCCTGTGATGAGGACGGTCTTCTCTGAAGCCATCGGCAACATATTAAACATAGAGTTCGGAAAAGAGACACTCTCTTAGACAACCTCTTTACTCCTTCAGACACCTTTTACATCCACAGTGTGCTCTCTCTCTGGTCTGATTATGGCCTCTAGTAAATTTTAATAATAGAAAAAACAGCTTTTATTTGGGTGCTCTAAGCAGTATTTACTATTTTGTATGTAACATCAGATACTGAAATTGAACAGTTGTTCTCTTCTCCTTTTATATATTTTCCACTTTATCTAGTTTTCAAATGCTAAGTTAAAAGAATCATAATTAGGCAGATTTTCTTTTTATTTAATTTAAAATTTTAATCACATTTCATTATTAATGACTCTTAGATGATATTTGTTAAATGAAGGGAAGCCTGAAGTGTTATAAAATAGCAAAAGTAACTATTTGACATGGCTTTTTAAGTTCTTTATATTTTTAATTAATAAGTCTTGCATCTCTATTTAAATCTATAAGTTACATTTTATATCTGAGTCTTTAAGTTGGTTATTATCTAGTTATATTTTATATGATAGCTACATAATTTCATACATGTTTATAAGCTATATATATTACATACATGTAATGATATTTTTCTATTAAAATATTTTCATTCACATTTTCTGAATATTGAAATTGTTATTTCATGAAAAGTACAGTATTTGTGTTTTAAAATAGTTTTATCATTGGTGGATAAGTTTAGCTTATAAAAACTAAAATAGTAATGGAGTTCTTACCACTACATACATCTCATTAATAAATAAGTGATATATCAGCAAAACACTGCTAAGGCTAAGGCTGTAAAAATAAGAGTAGTTCTGATCATTGGGGCTTTCTTCCAGCAGGTCCGATAAATTCTGAATGGTTTCCCTACATACTTAAAGATTGCCCTGAGATAAGAGGACGGGCTATTCAAGCACGAAATGAGTAGTGGGGTAAACTCCATTTTCAAAGGCGTCTCCCTCACCTAGATAGGATGTATAGCTTTAGATGACTAGAACCTCTTAATATATTTGGAAAAACCATTGAAGAACCTAAAGTGTCCTGACTAAATTGTCAACAGAACAACTGCAGGATAATTGTTTTTTAGGTTTAATGGGTAACAAATGCGAAGGCACTAAAATACTAAAAGATTTGTGGAAAAATGTTTATACATATTTATATATATATATATAATAAATACAAATAATATAAAAATAATAAACATAAATATAAATAAATATAATAAAAATATAAATAAATATAAATATATATGATAATTGTATTTTACTAGTGTATTGATTTGTATTTCTTGCTTTTTAAGCAAGACTGAAATTCAAGAAAATTGAAACAAGATCTGTCAAAAGTGGAATATATAATCTCTTATTCACAACAGTAAAGACCAACCACTGTGATCTTTAATAATCAAAAAATTTTTAAAGACTTTATATGTCACACACTGGGCTAATTACTACATGTAGATCTATGTGTATTATATTAAAATCTGAAATTTCATTAATGTTTAATTCTGTATGAACTTTATTTTAAAATGTAGGAAATAATGTACACACAGCATTTTTATATTCATTCATTAAAGTTATTCAGTACTTATGGGTGCCTGGCTTTGGCCTAGAAACTTTAGGATACATTGTTTCAGAACTCTTGAAAATTTTAGAAAATAATGATTTGGATCAGAACTTAGTATCTGGATACCTGGAGTCATTACCTACTTTGTAATATCAGAGTTTTCATTATATGCCATGTATGTATGTATGTGTGTGTATGTATGTATGTATGTATACATACATATAGCAAAATTAAAAGCAACTAAATAAAGATAGTCTGTTTATAAGTACATGCTTATAAACAGAATAGAAATATATTAACTTCATTTATAAACAGAATTTGAAATATATTATTTGTTTGTTATATTCTGTGCCCCAGCCTTCTTTCTGATCTGTTCTTAATATCCTTATAAAGAATTCTAAAGAAAATGGTATTTCAGAAGTCAAGGCATAAAGTCAGTTTTTAATTTCATCTTTAGAAATACATATTCAAACCTTAGATTGATTAAGTGAAGTTTTTTTGTTTGTTTTCTTAAAGATTTTTTTTTATTTATTTGGAACAGAGAGAGACACAGCAAGACAGGGAACACAAGCAGGGGGAGTGGGAGAGGGAGAAGCAGGCTTCCCGCCAAGCAGGGAGCCTGATGTGGGGCTCGATCCCAGGACCCTTGGGATCATGACCTGAGCCAAAGGCAGATGCTTAACGACTGAGCCACCCAGGCGCCCCAAGTGAAGTTGTTTTTTTGGTTTTACCCAGATTATTTAGTCGGGTTCTACCCTTATTAATCATATGTGTAACTGGAAAACTTGGTGAGAATAAATTTTGGACATAATTTGTAAAGGTTGTTTATATGTTTAGTTTTATAATTTAATGATAATTAAACTAGAGGTTTTTATATGGATGGCACACAAACAAAATATTTACATGCTAAAAAAGTTAAATGACTTATGTAATTTTTTAAATAATTTTATTTATTTTTTTCATTGAGAATTATATTTATATTCTAGCTCAAGTGAGGGTTGAATGGTTTAGTCTGTGTGTATTGTTCCATGAAAAGAGAGGCTCAGCAATTCTAGTATGAAAACCAAAGCTACTATTCTTTTTTTACACAGAATATAATTTTTTTGCAGTTAATTTATCAAAATATAAAGGCTTCTAGTTTATTACCTCTGGAAGAAAAATCTTTTCATATAAGTTATTAGTATTGGCACGTGTATGGTTTATGTTAGTAAGAAAAAAAGTGAAAAGCATGAAAATACTTAGTTAAATATTTACACCTGGGGTTGAAAAAAAAACCTTCATGTTTTTATATAACCTACAATCTTAAATGTAAGCATTTACCTAACCTAATAGAATACTTTTTAGATTCCTACAGATATCTTAATCACTCTGTTTTTCTTCTAGGGGATATCCGTCTAACACCCGAGGACTTTGCTAGAGCCCAGAAATACTGCAAATATGCTGGCAGTGCTTTGCAATATGAAGATGTCAGCACTGCTGTGCAGAATCTACAGAAGGCCCTCAAGTTACTAACTACAGGCAGAGAATGAAGCCTTTGTACAGTAGATCCATGCATTTTTGGCTTAAAGAACTAACAGTCCATTACTCTATCTTCAGCCTATCAGGAGCACAGTTTTAAGGAAGACTTCAGTTGCATTGACTATAACAATGAAATCTGTGTCTGTGTATCAGATTCCTGTTGAAGCATTCAGCAGCAGCCTCAACCAGTTTTCATTGTCCATTTAGTGGATCCAGTAATCTCCGGGTATACAGGGCTGATGTGAGCAAAATCCTAAAAATGCCCATTGAATCCTGCTTCAGGAAATGAAAACACACTTCTATAAAATGTATTGGGGTTCGCATTGTATCTTAATATACATAAATTAGGGATTTTTTAATCATAATTTGGAGACACAGACTATATTATTTTGCTATAAAATTCTAAATTTAACTTTTAATAAAAGTTGCCAGAATATGCTAGATTAGAGATCATGTTTTTGTTTTCCTCTGGATTTATAAAACAAATATGAACATCCTAAACTGTTCGATAAATCCGAAAGGGATTATGTTCAAAATTAAATTTATGTTCATGTTTAATATCACTACATTAAAAGTTAAAATCTTTATGGAAGAAAATACAAGGTAAAGAGGTGGAATCACTCTTAGATTTAAGAATAATGTTGGTTTCCCAACTGCTTTCCCTTCTCCATTGAAGCTTAAAGTGAATTGGTATTTATTCATAAGCAGTTTGACTGCATGTACTAGGGAATGAAAAAAAGACATTTGTAGTAATGCCTGGAAATTTGGTGCTTAAAGTTAAGGTTCTCCTCTGCTGCTATGGAATGGATTCCATACAGTGTATAGCTAGGAGCGATGCAGAAGATTATAAGAATTTAGACTCTCAGTTGTTAAATTTATAAGTTTTGTGGGAGATTATGGACTTACTGTGTGTCACCTGCATTTGTGCTGTGTAAAAAATAAATACAAGGATTCTTTTAACTTGTTCAGCTTATTACAGAGCCAGATGTGTTTTAATTTGCATGCTAGAGTTTGTCATTATTGAAGTCATTATGTTTATATAAGAATATGGATATTTCTATAGTAAAAAAACAGTTTTTAAAAGGAAAGAGGTAAATTTGCCAAATTTACCTGAAATTTATCTGGTCCATTTCGTTCATCCCATTGAGATTGGAGTCATTTAACATAGGGGTCCACAAACTATGTATAGTCAGTGGGCAGACCACCTGTTGTGTAAATAAAGTTTTATTGAAAAAAACCCATACCCATCATTTATGTTTAATCTGTGTTTGCTTTCCCTGACTGCAGAATTAGATGGCCTGCAAGTCTAAAATATTTACTATTTGGCCCTGTAAGAAGAAGTTTGCTGACCCCTGTTCTAACAGTCTCTTTGAAAGAAAATGAATCATTAACTCATAATCATTTCTCTTTTAATTTTTCTTTGCCTAAGTATAATTCTATTGCATAGGGTTTGATAGAATGAACATTCAGACAGAATAAACTATTCTAAGGTATTGAAAATACAAGCCCCACAAACCATGCCTTCTGAAAAATGTGTTCATATCTTTCACAACTAAATTCTTATAACCTCTGTAGAGTTCAACATTTGCATCTAAAACTCTGGTGCTCTGATGCATTCCTCTAGACCTTTATTGTAGTAGAAGAGAGTCTAGGATTATCTTCCGTGTGTTACAAGAGGTAAATAAATCCAGCAAATTTTAATTCAGATCTTAACATGTCTGGACACTAGAAAGAAAACTATCAACTCCTATTTTACATCCTACTTTGTTGCTCCCAGTTGGGAGAGCACATTGAGGGGAGAAGATAATGTGGAAACCCTGGAGTTCACTGATAAGTGGGCTGTGGTGTGACAGCACTTATTTAAAATGGAAGCAACATCACTAGCTTCCTCAGAATTTGTTACGAGATACTTTACATGAAGTGCTCAGCAGTTGGTAGCAGACCACAAATGTTTATTGTTATTAACCTTAATAATGTCAATTATCAACAATTTATTTCCCATATATCAGGAAATCCCAGTTGTCTCTGTGTCTTACTGCTTTAAAATGCTTTCTTGCCTGAGAGGATTAAACTATAAGTACTTTTAGCTTTGTATTTCCTCATATGGAATCTGGCAAGATAAAGTTAGAAATTTTTTGATATAACACTAGGATAAGCGATTTTTATTTAGTCATTCAACATGTATTTATTGAGCAGCTACTATGTACCTGGTATTGTCCTTTTCATGAGAAAACAGCGGAAAATAAGAAAAAAATTCCTGCCTCATAGAGTTTATATTCTTATGGAGAGGAAACAGAGAAACAAGGAAACCAGTGGTTTTCAAAGGGTAATTGTTAGAAATGCAAATCTCAGGCTCTTGCCCCAGTCCTACCCAATCAGAAAAAAACTGTAAGGGTGGGGCCTGGCATTCTGAGTTAAGAGACACTTGGGTAGTCTGGAGGTCCCTGAAGTTTAAGTAATTTAGCCCTACCCAAATCACAAAGAATGAGAATCTGGGAGGAGAGATTCTCCTGAAGCAGTGGTTCGCAAAGTGTGGTTCCTGGACCCCCAGCATCAGCATTACCTGGGAACTTGCCAGGAAGTTCGGAGTTTCTGTATTAGTGCTAAAATGAGTATAGGATAGGAGATGCTTAGGTGTGTGGAGACATGCATATTTAAGTAGTAGGATAGTCAGGATGGGCCTCACTGAGGTGACTGCATGAAGAAGGAAGAAGGAGGAAGAGCATTCCAGGCTCCTCCAGGGAGGTAGAGAAGAGGTCAGAAGGTAGAAGTGAGGAAGGCTGGTGAAGGGAGCCACAGGCTTAGGACCATAGATTGGCTTTTTTTTTTAAAGATTTTATTTATTTATTTGTCGGAGAGAGAGAGAGCACAAGCAGGGGGAGCAGCAGGCAGAGCAGGCAGAGGGAGAAGCAGGCTTCCCTCTGAGCAGGGAGCCCGATGCGGGACTTGATCCCAGGACCCGGGGATCATGACCTGAGCTGAAGGCAGACGCTTAACAACTGAGCCACCCAGGCATCGCTATAGATAGGCTTTTTGTAAGAGATCCGACTTTTACTCTGAACAAGACGGGGATCTTTTGAGAGGTTTTGAACAGAAGAGTGGCCTGATTGTGACTTAACTTTTAAAAGGATCATACTGTGTGTGGAGACTAGGCCATAAGGCGGGTGAGAGTGGAAGCTGGGAGACCAGTTACAAGAGTATTGCAATAATGAAGGTGAAATATGATGGCTTAGACCAGGGGTAGTTGTGGAGGTAATAGGATGTCATTGGTTTCTGGCTATTTTTAAAGCAGAGATGCAGTATTTCCGATAAACTGGTATGAGGTATGAGTATAGGAGGAGTGAAGATTGACTCCCAAGTCTTTAACCTGAACACCTGAAAAGAAGGAGTGGTTGTTAATTGCAGTAGGGATATTTCGTTGCCGAATTCTGCTAACGTTTAGGCTGAAGTACCATGTTCCCAGGTTCTTGTGACCATCCCGAGTAAAACTATTTGATAACATTGTTTTGCCAGTGCAGACAGAGGGGGAAGAAAAAATACGATAAAGTTCTATCTACACTGATTGTCACAGACATCTCACCAAATCACTGTTGAACTGGAGCTAGAAGCCAAGAACAGTTCCCATGGTTAGCATGGCCAAGGAAGTATGCAGGCTTCAAGATTACACCAAGAAAAAGACCCCAGTTACAGGTCTTGAAAGTTAACAGCCTAGGGTGTTCATATGAATTGATCTCTCTCTCTTTCTCTCTCTGTATATACATGTCTATCTATCTATCTATCTATCTGTATATATATCATAACTTCTAGAAATTTGAGGTTACTGTGTATGTGTTAAAATTAGGTTATATGCTATTCTTTCTAAAGAAACTTACACCCTAATAGCAGTGTTGTTATAAATATCTTCAACTCTGAAAGAACAATGACTAGGGGTTGAAGAGTTTTGGTTATCTGTGCAGCTTCCCCTGCCCGTCCCCATTTTATTTTTTAACTTTACTCATGTTATGTATCAGAGCAATTGGATCAGATCATCTACTTTGGACCATAAGTAAACCTCCACCAGTAGAAAAGTTCTGTTCTTAAAAGATCACAAAATTTTAAGACCTCCCTCATATGGAGGTATGCTTACCTGGTTGGTTATAATCTCTCATGTCTGTATGGAATTCTGAGACCGAAAGCTCATTCACTGGACTGTATTTAAATAGGACTAATTCCGAGTGAGCAGTACTTTAATAATAGTAAAGATAATAGCTAACATTTAGGTGCTCGCTAAGGACCAGGCACTATTCTAAGTATTTTACATGTATTAATTCATTTAATCCTGCCAGTGATCCTAAGAGGTGGGTCCTATTGTTGTCCCTGTTTTATAGGTGAGGAAACAGCCACCAGATAATAGATGTGCCTGAAGCTATGCAGCTAATACTGAAAGTTTCTAAGCTCAGGCTACCCATTTCAGACAATGTGTATCGTCCATGTAGGTAAATCACCAGTTAAATTATTGTGAGTATAGTGAGATGTTCTAAGTGAACTCCACATTATCAAGGTCATGGGTCACAATCAAGGTCATGATCCCTATTATTAGTGGGAGGTGTATCAGCCAGATTTTTCTGTTATCTAGGCAATGTGTCCCAATTAACTAGGTGCAAGGCAGTGAATAAAGAACGTGAACACACAGCCTGGAGCCAATGGCCTGGTAGTAAATGGATTGAGTCCAGGGAGAAAATGAGCAGGATTTGAATGCAATGGATTAATATATCGTCTTGGAGAGGGTGTCCCACATTGCTAGGGAGACCCGAGTTTCCCATTCTTTCCTTTATATTTTAAATAACATTACTGTTTTTATTTCAAATTTACAATGTTAAGTATTTTTATTTAAAAATACATTAGACCTTACCTTCAGGAAATCAGATCGGGATATGAACATCAATATAAAATTAATCTTTATAATTAGTTATTTCCTCACACTTCTATCTGAAAATCTGAGGCAAGAGCGCCTGTCCTTCCAGAAATCCCTTGAGGGCGCCTGGGTGGCTCAGTTGGTTGAGCAACTGCCTTCAGCTCAGGTCATGATCCTGGAGTCCCGGAATCGAGTCCCACATCAGGCTCCCTGCTCAGCAGGGAGTCTGCTTCTCCCTCTGACTCTCCCCCCTCTCATGTGCTCTCTCTCTCCTCTCATCCTCTCTCTCAAATAAATAAATAAAATATTTAAAAAAAAAAAAGAAATCCCTTGAAATTTGGAGGGGGAAAGAGATGACTGTATAACAATAACTCATGATATAACTTCCTGGAGAACTAGCTTCGTAGTTCAGCAATATTAGGAGATCTTGTAAAAATATTAGCATCATTCATATGTTCAAAAATAATATGTATTGAGCATCCACGGTCAATTAAAACTTAACATGATAATGCTATATTATTGGAGGTTATATACAAGACACAGTAATTCTTCCTGGGAAAAGTCAGGGAAGGCCTTGAAGAAGAGTTTGAAAGGTAGGTTTGCCAGGCAGACGAGCAGGGAGAAGTGAGCAAAAATAAAGCATGCACAACAGCATGAGGGGGAAAAAAATGCAAGAAATATGGGGAATTTGAAGAATTTGGTGTTGCTATGGCAGAAAGCCTATGAAGAACAGGAGTTGTAAATGTGAGATCACACAGGCAGAGAGGTGTTAAGACACTGAATTGCGTCCCGCCAAACTTCCTATGTTAAAGCCCTCCCCCTCCCAATGTGACAGTATTTGGAGATGGGGCCTTTCAGGAGGTAAGTTAGATGGAGTGAGCAGTGGGGCCTGAATCCCATAGCTCTGGTCTCCTTGTGAGAAGAGGAAGAGACACTAAAGATATCTCTCTCTCTTTGCTCTGCTTACTCTCTCTCTCTCTCCAAGCACACAAAGAGGTCATGTGAGGACACAGCAAGAAGGCAGCCATCTACAAGCCAGAAAATAGAGGCCTCGCCAGAACCCAGCCCTGGCGGCACCTTGATCTCAGATGTCTAGCCTCCAGAACTGTGAGAAAATAAATTTCCCTCGCCAAAGCCATCTGTGGTATTTTGTGATGGCAGCCCAAGCTGACTAAGACAGGAGGCAAGAGGATGAAAGCATTGATAGTCCTGCCAAAGAATTGACATTTTCATTTTGAAAGTGATGGAAAGTATGATTTCAATTCTCAATTTCCTCCAAAATCTGTGGCTCAATTTGTACTTTAAAAAATGATCTTTATCTATGTATCTCTATGAAGGCTTTGATCCCCTCAAATACGCCCTTGACAATATTGCTTGCTTGCTTCATTGGTAACCCATAGAACTGTTTTTGTCTTCTTGGCCCCTCGGTTCTAATACTTGGGTTGTGCTGTGGGGGAGAGTCAGAACCCCTTAAGAAGGAAGAAGGACGTTTGGATGTGTCTGTTTTACCATGCTTCTGTACTTTCTGTCTTAAAACTAATGAAGCTCCTCTAACTGTAACTTGGCATAATTTACTATTTTCTTCACTTTATATATCATGTAAATTAAGCTTTACTTATACAAATCTCCCTTCATTGAGATGCTAAACTCCTTAATGGTGAGAGCTATTTAAATTTGTAAATCCCTAGTACTGTGTGTGATGCCTGATGCAGACTTAGTATCTCTAACCAGTAAAATCAACAGATGACTTGGTGAGGACTGAAGAAATTATACTGAAATCATCAAATAAAGGTTAATTATGTTCAGAAAACTGTTCTCTAATATTATAGTGTGAGATAAAATTGCCTCGAAAAATTCTGAAATTATTTGTTGATCATTGTTATCTTAAAAAAAAAAAAAAACCTCATTATTGGTTAGAGTCCATCCACGCCACCCAGAAAGTCTTGATTCGTCATTGAAATGTATGGTTCTTTATCTGTTGAAATCGTGAAGGTAACAGTGGATCAGATGTGCTCAGAACATGCCTATATTATAGACTAATAACATCCTAGTGACAACATACATGTTCTCTGCAGGTATATATGTTCTTGGTCTATCCATACTCTTAGAGAGATTAATATGTTCAAGCCATTGCAATTATTTAACAACAACAACAACAAAAACCTTGTATATGTTAAAAACAGGAAAAAATATCCAGATTATGTTGAAGTTAAAAATAATTATTATGTCTAAGGAAATTGTAATGGAAAGATTATTTTTATAGGTGAATGGACAAATAAATGGAAGTTTAAAATTACAGAAGTGCCACTGAGACCTGAACACTTTTGGGGAAGTCGGAACTCATTTGAATTTTTTTTTTTTCTCAATGTATATACTCTTTTCTTCTGTCTATTGCTCCAAAAAGGTGTGAAGATTATAAAGCCATGGCATAGGGTGACATAATGTAAAGAGTGTTCTTTTCTGAGTCAGGAAACAGGGTTTCTGGTCCCCTTGTTGCCATAGTCTGTTCTATCAACTAAGAAAAGTTGCCCTTCCTGACCCTCCTCTGAGCATTAGTTTTCCCACAAATAGCAGGAGCGGGCAGGGCTGGATATCTAACATCCTTTGAAGATCTCAGATTCTTCAAGTCTCTGAATAATCCTTAGACTTCTACAGACACAATTTGAGGTCTGTAGTCCTTGAATCACTTCTTATTTGAACTAGATGCATCGTTAGATTATGTTTTCAAAACTCAAATCCTGACATCCATCCTATTTAATAAACAAACATCCCCTGAACATCTTATGTTAATATGTCAAGAAGTCAGTAAATACATCGCTTTGAATAAAGTTGAAACCAAGGACCTGGATGGCAAAATAATTACTGTTCCTCTAGGTAGGGAATTTTCTTCTGCCAATGTGGAAATTACCAGTGAGCAAAAATCTGACAAAGAAGATTTCAGAGCAAAGAATATTCCCAGGGATAAAGAATCATTTCAAAACGATAAAGTGGTCAATTAATCAACAGAACATCACAATCCTGAGGGTTTATGTGCCTAACAAGAGAACTTCAAAATACATGAAGCAAAAACTAATATAATTGCAAGGACAAGTCTATAATTATAATCAGAGATTTTAACACCCATCTCAATAATTGACAGAACAGTAAGAAAATATGACTGGTATACTGAACTCTTAAAATTTGTCCTTATGACCCTGAATAAAACCAATCCATCTTTTTTTTTTTTTTTTTTTTGTAGTGAGTTCCTTTTTCTTTTCTTTTTTTAAAGTGACTTCTATATAGGATGATATGAGAATGATCTGCTGACTCCGTTTTCCTCATGATTGGAGATTTTATTTCTACATGTGTGAAGACTGCAAACATGTCTGCCTTTTTTGATGATGAATTAAAGTAAGTGTCTTTAGTTATTTATAAATGAGTATGTATATTTACTGAGTATATACTTATTGATTCTTTTTTTAACACTGTCTTGAGATACTGCTTATAAACATCTCCTGATAGTCTAAGTTTTTTCAAAATGAATTAGTCTGAGAGCTTTTGCTATAGCGACTGCAGCTTGGGGAAAAATTTATTCCAAGTCCCCCATAGCAAAAACTGTCAGATTAATTTATTATTTATTGGTATCATTTTCTAGAAAAATCCCAATACTGCAGGTAGAATAACATAAAGAATCCTGTTAAATATGTGTTTGTGTATAAAATATTATATATATATATCTCATATATACATATATATTTATGTATCTGTATCAGATAATTGTATTTATCTATATATATCAGATAATAGTAATCCTTTTAAAAATGCTCTTTAGAATTATGTGGAGCAAAAAAGCAAAGAAAATTATAAAATAACTTATTTTCTATTATTGTAACCTGAGGGCACGAAGTTTTATTAGAAGTCTCAGCTGCTCAGGAGCTTAAAATCTATGTAGGACGCAGATGTGCACAAGTCAACGTAACTGGAAGCATAGTTTTAAGTGCCATAATGAAAACATTCATGAATTGCTATTGAAACTTAACAATTTTTTTTTCCCAAACTGGGGAAGCTGGGGGAACAGGACATTTCCCTGGGATGGTGACATTTGAGTTGTACCTTATTCCAATAAAATGAAGTGGGTAATTAAGGTAATGGGGAAGCATAAAAGGAAAAACACAGTAGTGGAAAAGTGCATGATAACTTTTTTCCAATTATAGCAAACTAGCCATAAGGAGAAACCAGCTAAACAGTATAGTCACATTGAGTGAGTATAGTCACATTGAGCCAATGAGATAGACAGTGATCTCTTAAAGATGGAAGAGATTCCATCTAAATCCTTTCCTTCTATATAAAACCTAAGTAAATTCTAAATCCTTCTGAATAAAGTATTTTTATTCTTTCTGAAGGTGAAAGTGATTCTACTTGTAGATCCCAACTTGGTGTAAGCCCCAGTCCTCTTCCTGATCTTCATCCACCCTGCTCTAATCCTTCCATCCCTCAGAGACCTACGATCACAGTGAAGGGTCGGTTCATGGTAAAGAGGAGAGTGACGAGAAGTAGACAGGACAGAACAGGGCTGGGGGAGAGTGAGGTGGGCAGGGAAATTGGAAGCAGGTCAAGGGGTGGATATTTTAAGATCTTTAGAAGACAAAAGTAAGGGGTTAACTCAGTCTCAACAATTCACAGGAAATGTCACTGAAATCCAGCTCAGAGAATCGCTGGTGGTTGTTGGGGCCATCACTGTCTGTTCCGCAAGCGCTTATGGGAAGTTATCAGGATGCTTAAGTTTTTGTAAGAAAGTTGTGGAAAAATTCACAGCATGCTCTCATAAAAAGGTTTCTGAAGACCTTGCCAACTAATCCCTCTTTCATCTGCGTATGAAAGAGTCTGAGTAGGATTGGAGATATAGCATGTCACGTCAAATGAGTCTTTTGACAAGGAGGAATAAATCTTATTAGGATTGTGTTTGATAGAGTCTCAATTTACCTTTTCAGGAAAGTCTCAGTCCTTAGACATTTAAATTCTTCAACTGCCTGGGGAAACTGAATAATCCTGGAAACTTGAATTCAGTCCTAATGAAGTGTTAAAAACTTTAGTAATGTGACATAAACTCTTTGATTCACAAACTCTTCAAGATGGAAGGGCCCTTAGAAATGATCTAATCCAACCTTTCTGTTTTACAAAGGTTGGACTTGAGGCCCAGGAGAGATGCAGTTACTTGCTCAGGATCACAAAACTGGTTCATTAGCGGAACAGAAAACAAAAAACAAAAAAAACCCTCCATTTCTCAGACCGAGGATCTTTTTGTATAATGTATCTTGTTCTGAGGGCTAGTTCAAAAAGATTCTCTGCTAATTCTTGATATTTGCACATTTTCACCACAATATACATGTAAGTTCAGTGAGGATTATTAATTGGATAGTTGGTCAATCACATCGTAAATATTCACTCACTATTACCCTAGGAAGCCCTCATTGCTGCCCAAAAGAAGGAAGATGTGTATCACTTTTCCTTACAGATATTCAGAGTGATGGAAAACATACACGTGCCAAGCCATCTAGCATCCCAAGGCAAATGCATAACAAGATGCCAAACAGAAGAGAGAGGCAAGAACGAGGTGTGGGCTGGGGCTGTATCTGGAAACAATGGAAATGTGCTAGGGAGAACCGAGTTGAGAGAGCGACCAAGAGCAGCTCGAAGTGTCCATGAAGGCTTTGTGGAGAAAGCAGAGCTAGAAGATGATAGGATTTTTCTGGCGTTATTGAAACTCCCACTTACCTGCCGTCTTCTTTCAGGCTCACTGTCCAGAATAATTTCAGTGGCCGTGGGAGGGGCTGTGCTCTTCCTGCCAAGGTCAGAGCAACATCAGGGTGATCATCGTTTCTTGCCATCTCTTTAGCACAGAGCTTTTCACCCTGAAAAAAGGATCTGGGGTTGTGGAGGAGAGAAAAAAATACATCTTTACTTTTTAAATCTCTAGCTGACATGTAACCTTTCCTACAATTAGAATATAAACAACAAACCATGGTAGGATTAGCGCTTCTTGTGACTCTGTCACCAATAAAAATGACAGATGTTTTCCTTCCTCATTACAGCCTTCATGGTTGTTACTGATAGATTGAAAAGTCGTTGATGGTTACCGTTATTTTCAATGTATGGACATTTATTTGATCTGCTCTAGATATTATTGTGTTAATAAAAACAAACATATATTATTATATTGCAAATTTGAATTTTAATATAATTTTATTATTTATTTCCACATGATTATTTCATCCCTAACCCTAATTAGGTAAAATAATGGCCTTCAAGGATGCCCACACCCAAACCCCAGAATCTGTAAGTATGTTACCTTACGGGGCAAAAGGGACTTTGCAGATGTAATTAAGGTTAAGGACTTTGAGATGGGGAGATTATCCTGGATTTTCCAGGTGAGCTCAATCTAAGCACAAGCATTCTTTTTTTTTTTTTTTTAAAGATTTTATTTATTTATTTGAC
Organism: Neomonachus schauinslandi; assembly: GCF_002201575.2. NCBI lineage: Eukaryota > Metazoa > Chordata > Mammalia > Carnivora > Phocidae > Neomonachus > Neomonachus schauinslandi. The sequence goes on along the minus strand of NC_058410.1, from coordinate 23,319,172 downwards.
AGAGACACAGGGAGAGAGGGAACGCAAGCAGGGGGAGCAGGGGAGGGAGAAGCATGCTTCCCACTGAGCAGGGAGCCCGATGCGGGGCTCCATCCCAGGACCCTGGGATCATGACCTGAGCCAAAGGCAGATGCTTAATGACTAAGCCACCCAGGCGCCCCTAAGCACAAGCATTCTTTTTTTTTTTTTAATATTTTATTTATTTGAGAGAGAGAGAATGAGAGAGACAGAGAGCACATGAGAGGGGGGAGGGTCAGAGGGAGAAGCAGACTCCCTGCTGAGCAGGGAGCCTGATGCGGGACTCGATCCAGGGACTCCAGGATCATGACCTGAGCCGAAGGCAGTCGCTTAACCAACTGAGCCACCCAGGCACCCAGCACAAGCATTCTTAAATGCAGAGAATCCTTCCCAACGTGGTCAGAGAGGAGAATGTACAAAGGACTTGATTAGCCTTCGCAGATTTTGAAGATGGAAAAGGAAACCAGCAGCCAAGGCATGTGGGTGGCCTTTAGAAACTGCATAAGACAAGGAACACAGATCCTTCAAAAAGAAGTGCAGTCCTGCCAACACCTTAATTTTAGCCCCCAGAGACCTCTATCAGACTTCTGATCTTCAGAACGTTAAGATAATATATTAGTGCTGTGAAAGCCAACTAAGTTTGTGGATATTTGTTCTGGCAGCAATAGCAAACTAGTCCACTATTTATTTTATACATTCAAAAATAACATTCTGAGAAACTTCTCCAAAGGCATTCATGCACAAAAATAAGTTGAAAACTCCTGCCTAGCACTGTCTGTTGCTACAGTTCAAAGGAAAACCTTAGGTAGTTCGACAATGACACCAATCAGTATGTGGTGGAGCCCCAGAGGTAAATCGTATATTTTTTTGACAATTGCCCAAATATTCCAGTAACAAAATTTGTAGCAAAATCATAATTATAGTCCTTATTCAAGCTTTACTTTTTCTCTCACCTTCTTTCGTAAGGGTTCTTATTTTTCCTGGCTTCCACCATTTCCAAATCTGGATTGCATTCATATATGCAACTCATTCATGCAGAAATGAGAGCCAAGGGAGGAGTGATTTTAATCCTTTTAATCGTCATTATTACTTTATGAGCTTTATGAGCTAAAATATCAGGCTAGGGAATTGTTGTAGGAAAATGAAAACCCAACAAAGAAGTCCTATGCCAAAGGAGATGTATTTTCCATTCCCAGTGGTGATAGAGTCTCTGATGATTCTTTATTGAAATTCTTGGGATCGATTCCTAATTTGTTCTAACACATTAATGCAAAAATGATTTGCAAAGGAGTTTCCATTATCCTACTTGTTAAAAGTAAATGGCACCCTTTGAAGTATCTGGTTAATTAAAATTGGTTATGATATTTGAGTTCTGTAAAGTTCTAGGGAAGTACCTGATATAATTCTACCAATGCATTCTTATCTATTATTTTGTAGTCTATCAGAAAAAAAAAAAAGATCTTTCTATGTAATTCCAGAAGAGGTGTTTCTTCCCTCATAGAAAACCACAGTCATGAGGTAACTAAGATGAGTTCGTCAACAGCAGCATGATCTGCCTGGTGTTGGGCATACCTTGCCACACACTTCTCAGCATGTCCACATTCTCTTACTACAAGCAGTCTTTCTAAATGTGTGCATTTGGATCTTAAGAAAATAAAAAAAAATTAAAACTGCCAATGCAAACATTATAAAATTCTAAATTATTGATCAATTTGCTTTTGAAAATATGCATAAAACAATCTAATCCTTCTTTCCTAGGACTGGCTCCTTTGAGTAATTAAAGACAGACATGCTAGTTTTGCTGAGGTCAAGTACATACAGTATATAATAAAATATGATATCTGGACCTTGGACAAAATGGAATGCCAAAACTAGAATGTTGCCAACTTTCCACTGTGCAAGGTCTAATTTAGTTGATACATCTGCTTTCCGTACTTCATGAACCCTAATGCATTCTCAGGAATTCAAAGTAGTATTTCTCATTACTAAAGATGCATGGTCATTCTGGCCTCAGGAACATAAAGTTGTGTTAAATAACATAGATTTTTACATAGAAGATTTTTAGAATGCCTTTCTGAGAGTTTTCTAAAATGTAAAAAAGTAAAATGATGCTAACATTTAGCTTAAAAATCCATAAATATTTAACTTGTGTTTCATAGCAAGTTTTTTCATTAAAGCACTTACATACTTTCACACCTGAAAAACATCTTATATCTCTAATAGCAATCCTCAATTAAGACTAGCATTTTATTGGTATTTTCATATAACTACACACTTCCTAAATGCTTGTGTACTGTATGGTAAATAGTGACAAAAGACAGAAAATACATATTGGTGATGCAAACAGTTTGCACTTAGCAGCTCTGATTTTTTAAAATTAAATTTTTATCTCACAGAAAATAGCATACTACCAAAACCAGACAAAGATGTCATCATAAGAAAAGAAAATTCCAGGCCATTATCTCTGATAAACACAGATGCAAAAATCCTTAGCAAAAATAATTAGCAAACCTAATTCACCGGTACACTAAAAGGATCATACACCATGATCAAGTAGGATAGGGTCCTGTAACTGAAACTTACAAAAATAGTTACTACAACAGATTTTTTATTCCAATTTTTTATTATTTAAACTTAGTTGGATCCCAACAACAGAATAAAATAAGAGACCTAAGGGCTCACTCTTCATAGCTTTACCAATGAATGTCCGTGAAAGGAGAGATTAAAGCTAGTAACTAGTTTATTAAATTAGACCTGGGGGACAATATCAGGTCTCAGTTTAGTGTGTGTTAACATAGAGTCCGATATCCAGTTTAATTGCATTGATCAAGTACTTAGTTATGAAATAAAATACAGTTTTTGTATTATTCTCATGCCACTTTTATTTAAACATGAACCTAGAGTCCATATTTTATTATATATTTAAAACACAAGTATATTTGGATCTATTCTGAAAAGTCAAATCATGCACACCCTTTAACTTATATTTATATTCTCAGGTTGATCATTTTCCCTGTGGATTCCTTTAACTATGAGATGCAATTACAACCAAACTCAAGAAATAAGCAAACATGGGTGCCTGGGTGGCTCAGTTGGTTAAGCGTCTGCCTTCGACTCAGGTCATGATCCCAGGGTCCTGGAATTGAGCCCCGCATTGGGCTCCCTGCTTAGTGGGGAGTCTGCTTCTCCCTCTCCCTCTGCCTCTTTCCCCAACTCAGGCTCTCTCTCTCTCTCTCATTCTCTCTCCATCTCAAATGAATAAATGAAATCTTTAAAAAAATAAGCAAACATTTAAATAAATATGTATTTGAAAGAAAACTTGTTTTGATAAGAGTATGCAAAATAGTATAAATGTGCTAATTTACTTTATTCTAGTTATGCTAATGTACTTTAAATTAATGACTAAAATAATTCAAAGAATTGTAGGGATCCTTCCTTCTCTGAAAACACTAAATCAATGTATCACCTTGTCACAAAATGCTGTGATGTAAAAAGAGCACTGATCTAGGAGTCAGAAGACCTGCCTTTCATACTCCAGGCTCTGCCCCCATTTAGCCTATGACAGAAGCTCCCTGTGTCTGTTTCCTCCGGATGCACAAGACTCAGTGAGATCTCTGACTTTTCTAAAACGTTATAACTTATTCGTGAAATAAATCTCTCTCCCTCTTTTCAGGGCTCAGCACAAGATATTGTGGATCAGAAGACTGCAGGAAATCAATGTCTATTTCTGTCATATGAATTGCATATTAAGTGCTTACTCTGTGGCAGGCCCTCAGCAAAGTGCAAGCTGTGTAATCTTACCCTAACTCTGGAAGGTGTGTGCTGGTTCCTGTTTACATCAGAGGACACTGAAACCAAAGAGATTGAGTAAATTGACAAGTTTATGTAGCTAATAAGGACGTAAGGTGGTATTTATATCATATCCCTGTGACTTCAAAGTCTAAACGCCACCATTATGCACCCCACGCTCTTGTCACTTGCCGTCATTGATATTTCCTGGGTAATGGGGGCACTGCTTGGTCATAAATCTCAGGAAAAATTTTTGTTCTTCTAAGATATGAGATTGGAATTTCTCTGAAAAGCTGCTGCAGCTTAACCGTTTTGTTCTTTTAGATAGTGATAAGCTTTGGGTGAATTTTTTTTTTTTTTAAAGATTTTATTTATTTATTTGAGAGAGAGAGAATGAGAGACAGAGAGCACGAGAGGGAGGAGGGTCAGAGGGAGAAGCAGGCTCCCTGCCAAGCAGGGAGCCCGATGCGGGACTCGATCCAGGGACTCCAGGATCATGACCTGAGCCGAAGGCAGTCGCTTAACCAACTGAGCCACCCAGGCGCCCTGGGTGAATTTTTTTAATAACAGGCTTTTTCTGAAGAAAATGTAGAAAAATATATAAACAATAAAGATCATCCATAATCCCACCATGCTGAGAAATTCCCCCCAGTAACGTCAGTGTCTGGCCCTTCTCAGACATTGAGGAGGAAATGTAGCTGGACCTGCTCAGCTGACAGGCTGCCCAAGGCCAACCAGACTGCAGTCCTTGGAGGGACAGTAGGAGACCCACCCTGGGGACACAGCTCACAGCTTTGCCAGGGCATGTAGTGAAGAGTTTGAAAAAGAAAAGCCCTGCTCCCCAGGAAACACTGACAGTTCTCCGCTCACCTCACCCAGGCACATCTTTCAGCATCTCTGTGTGTAAGAAGGGATCCCACTGTCTGTTGTATTTTTAAGCTCTATCTGTGTAGAAACAACATGTCAAAACCTCCTGGGCTGGCCCGCTTTTCATGGTGAAATTCCTTTTGTCTGTGCTATCTGTCTTCCTCTCTCTCTGGCCTCCTAACGCTGTGGATGGGTAAGAATCATGAAAACCATAACCCCTGTGCACTGATATCTCAACTCTTCCCCACGAGGCCACCTGCCACTCTCATCCACCCAGGGCACTGAACTTGGAGGATGACACTGTCAGTTATGTCTGATGGCTACTTCCTGCAACGTTTGGGGAACTGGGCTCTCTGACGGATACACAAGAAGAAAAACCAACAGGAGGAGGAGGAGGGGAGCACTCTGGTGACCTCAAGAAGCAATACTTGCTGAGCAGAGGGAGAGAGGTCTACTTTTCTAGTTAGCTGGGACTTTTGTTCACCATTTATAGTCAGATGCTTTATCACTCCATGAAGGCAAAGACTGTGTTTCCTTCACTGCTGTATCCCCAGGCCCTAAACTGGTGCCTAATACACTGTAAGCACTCAGTACATACTTGGTAAACTATTAAGATTGTCTGAAAGAAAATCAGGAACCCTCAATAGGATCCTCCTCTCCCAGCCATTAAAAGTGGGGTCCTCACACCACTGCTCTGGGCTCTTCTACCTCTCTCCTTACTCTGTCTCATCTGCCTGCCAACCTTCAGTTAACCATGTACTTGCTGATGATTTCTAATTGTATTACTCAGACTTGGTTCTTTCTTCTGTATTCCAGACTTCACTTGACATTTCTATTGGGATGACTCTAAAGGTACATAAGTTAAACATACCCCAAACTAAACATTCTCTCACCCCCTCCACCATCCGACTCCTCACCAATGTCTCAAGGAATGCCTACACTTTCTACTCAGCTTATTCAATTGTATAATCTAGAAGTCATATTTGACTTCTACTTTCCCTTATTCCCCACAACCAGTCCATTAAATGCTGTGAATTTGAACTCCTAATATCCAGTTTGTGAACAGCATCTTCTTTGATCCCTACTACCACGACTCTAATCTGAGCTACCAGTCTCTCTTACCTGGACTAATCACCTGGATTCACCTGGAGAATTCAATAATTCTCCCTGCATGTTCTCCCTTCCTCCCTCTTCAGTCCATTTTTTGCCACAATCAGAGTCACTTTTTAAAACCTTAGGTCTGATTCTTATGTACCACTGTTTAAATACCCTCAGTATGACCTCACTGCCCTTTGGATAAAGACCAGAATCCTTCACAGTGCTTTTTAGGTGTCTGTCGTCTGATCCACACTTGCCTCTCCAGTTGGCCTCATATCACTCTCTGCCTTGCTCTTTGTGTTAAGCCACCCGAGGCTTCTCATGGGTCCCCCAAAGTCATTGCTTTCTCCTGCCCCTTGACGTTCACATACGCTGATGCTCTATCTTGAAATACTCTCTCCCTCAACCTCATTTCATACTTAACCTCATTCAGTCTCACTCATTTTTTGACATCAAACAGATTACATACAGAAACAATTGTGTTTTATCACACTTTTGTAAGAAGAGATCCTTAAGTTCTAGATGTTATGGTTATTTGCAAAATTAGTAATGAACATATATCTTATTAGTAGCTTAAGTGTTTCTCATACTTCATTATGTATGCAAGTATAGTTGACATTTCATTATAAGAATTAAGAACACTGAGTATATTTGCCTGGAGAAGATGCCTCCCTTCACTGGAGAAAACTGGCACTGATTCTATCAGTTATTAAGCAATGTTACCCATAGGAAGAAGCCTCAGGATTTTATATCATAGAACAGAGGTCAGCAAAGTATGACCTATGGGCCACATCTGGCCCAGCAGCAGTTTTTATCAATAAAGTTTTATTAGAACACAGCCATTTATTTATGTATTCGTTTATGCATTGTCTGTGGCTGCTTTCATGACACAATACAAGTAGTTGACTAGTCATGACCAAAATTGTATAGCCCAAAAAGCCTAAATTATTTCCTTTTTGGCCCTTTAGAGATAGTTTCCTGACTCCTCTCATAAAATATAATGACAAGGATTTTAATCAAAAGAGTTCAATGTCAGGAACTACCGGTAATCCTAAAAGACATTAAGTATGAATTTTTTAGAAAACCTAGTATAAATTATACTCTATTCTGATGGACCTGACAAGAAGAGTTGTCCTCAAAATGTACCAAAATAACAGAATCAATTGATTTGTCTAAAGAGTGACTAGGAACTGTCTAATTGAATGTTAGAAATTTATGCCAAAATTCGTGTTTATGTATTTATGTGTGTGTGTGTGTGTGTGTGTGTGTGTGTAGAAGTTAATGTTATGATGTTGAGCTGTTCTTTGAGGGAGTAACTAGTCATCAGACCCTACTTTTAAGGATGTCTTGGTTTATGATAGGGAAAAGCCATCATCATTGAAGAAGAGGTTTTTTTTAATTATTATATTAACAAACTGGTTGGCATTAGTCCAACTCATCTAAAGACCAAATCATTTAGAAATGTTAGCAAGAGGTAAGCATGGCTTTCACCAACCTCTTTTCTGTCACTTAGCATTGTTCTGATCTGCGAAGAGAATATTTCTTTAATCTCCAACTAAACTGTAATATTTCAATACTCCCTTTGAAACACTTGTAAAAAGTATGTCTTTCACTCTCTCAACCTCAGTAGAATCAGTAAGTGCATGCTTATATGCATAAACTAATCGGTAATTTTATATTTCTGGGTGTATGATAAATATTAATAATTATCTCCTCATGGGGAAAAATAAACAAATAATAAAAATACAGGCCTTGAGATCCAGTCACCAGAATAAATTCAGGTTCAGCCACTTACTGTCCATGTTGCCATGGACAAGTTACTTAAAACGACAAAACTTTTATTTCCTTTTTTATGAAATGGTGGAGATATTAGTACTTACCACATAAGGTTTGCTTGAATAAAAACAGACTATTTTTGAAGCACTATGTGATGTCTTGTGTAAATTGTAAATGGAAGTGTTTCAGCCCATGCTTATGACGAGTCATGGAGGTGGGCCTATCAACTTTTCCCACCTCTGGACATTAAAGCTGATGATAAATCGGCACATGATGCAGAGTCCTGATCAGTGATGGTGAAAAAAGTACTACATCTTCTGAATCTGTTCTCAGTGAGAAGAAAAAGCACAGCAATGAGCAATAGTGGAAAAGCTATACCTAAAATCCACTTCTTCCCTATTCAAGATATAAAATTAACATGTTCAAAACTCTAGTATCTCAAGAAAAAAAAAGTTAAAATATGAAGAAATGTCTAAAAAAACTGGGAGGCACACTTCATAAAAGACAGGGAATTACTTTTTTGAAAATAGAGTAAATCAGTGCTTCTCAAGTGTTCCTCTCCAGAAGACAGAGAATGAATAGATACCTGCTAAGTGTTCTGGAGATGAGCAGAAGAACAGTGACATAGCTCTGAAGTCATGAGCTATAACTTATGATCCACAGAAATGTTATATTCTACATCTTATTTTTTATATTTTAAAATTTCCTTAAAGTCTCAATGAAAAGGTGCATCTTATGCATTTGAGGACTTCCCGGCACACTGCTCCTTATCCAGTAAGAAGCACAAGTTGAACAGGGGTTCATCTCAGGTATATACACCTGCTGAGGGAATTCTCTTTAAGGAATAAGTTAATTTAGGAAGGGGAAAAAAAACTATCACCTTGAACAACATCTAAACAGTTAGTTATAATAATTTTTCCCTTAAGCCCTATGAAGTTAAAGTGATATTGGAGAGGGCGCCTGGGTGGCTCAGTTGGTTAAGCAACTGCCTTCGGCTCAGGTCATGATCCCGGAGTCCCGGGATTGAGTCCCACATCGGGCTCCCGGCTCAGCGGGGAGCCTGCCTCTCCCTCTGATCCTCTCCCCTCTCATGCTGTTTCTCTGTCTCTCTCTCTTTCTCTCAAATAAATAAATAAAATCTTTAAAAAAAAGTGATATTGGAGAGTCACTATTTAAACAATCTTTTGGGGAAATTATTAGATTTGTATTCAAGGGAACCTAAGGCAATCTTGATCTTAGGAAACTAGTTGTGTAATGGAAAAAAATGAGAATTTTGCGGTCAATGTTATTACAAACCTGGGTCTGCCACTTACTACTTGGAGGAAAGTTATTTAACTTCTCTGAGCCTCAATTCCTTCAGCTGCAAAGGGAAATAACAATGAAGAGTTGTCTAAACAACCAGAAAGGATGGGTATAAAATGCCTGGCTTGATGACTACATGGAGTGGTTGCTCAGCATAATAGAAGCTCAGTGTAATTCTTTATGAGGTTTTATTCATTCATTCATTCATATATTCATTTATTTATTTTGGTAGAACAGTGTGTCACTGAGACAAGGCAAAAAGTAATGGTCTGAATACTATTCTTGACAAACATTCTATTGATATCTACACGCAGGGGCTTCTCCAGGTATGAGTAGAGATCACAGTGTGCATGGCTGCTAAATAGCCCACAGCAGTTTGAACAACTTGTCTATGTGCAAAGCAATGAGGTCACAGTTCCATTAGGGTGAGTTTGCATATAGGTTCACCTAAAAAATAGTGACTGAGCTCTCACTAGGCAAAAAGCATCATAGTAGCCATAAAATGCAAAGGACTGGCATAAAATGGAAGTATAAATTATAAAGGGAGAAAAAATTGCTATTCCTCACTTCTAAAGAGCTCATTTCTAAAGGAGGATATAAGGATGAACACGCAATAAGCCCAGTGTATTTGTTTTTGGAAAAACACAGTGAATCTAGGCTCGAGAAAATATACTCTCAAAGCTTATGAATAAAATTTTCACATAAATGGAATACTTGCTAGAGGCAGGAAGCACTCAAATAAAACTCATCACGGTCAGCTCCAAAATTGCTAGGTAGTTGGGGCCTAGAGGCCATCTAGTTGCAAGGAGAACCAGACAGATCTGCTGTGAAGCTTGGTTAACCTGCACTCTGATTTTATTTAGGGCGCCTTTGGTGGTGGTGAAGAAGATTCTGAAGAATGTTTAACCACGATCACTACCCACCACTCCCACTCAGTGACCCCTTAGCACCATCTCAGAAATTCGGGTTTTAGACCTGGTTTTGTCCGTACATTTGGAACCTAGAGATAACGCCTGTCTTTGAATATATATATTATATATATTATTATTTTTAAATTATTATATTATATTATATTATATTATATTATATTATATTATACATATATTATAGGTAGTCTACCAAGTGCCGGGCAAAGACACAATCTGTTTTCCCAATGGGCTCAGGTTCTAGTTCAAGGGACAGAGACCCCAAAAATAGTAAGTACAGCACTGTGATAAGCATTCATCTGGACTTCATTCTTTCCAAGGTGATATAAATGGGGTGGAAATCAGGCTTCCATCCATAATAGGCGGGGCTGTCTTTCCAGAATTGGGGTTGTTGGACATAAATCCAACAAGATCCAGGAACTCTTTCTCCGCAGCCCAATTTCTAAAAAATAATATGTTTATTTTCAAAACTCATGTTTCCTATGGATATTCTCTCCATTGCTAAATTTTAAAAATGGCTCAAAATACAAAAGATTTACACATAACTCCTGCTGAGGAAGCCAAAGATTGAAAAAAAAAAAATTCACTAGCACCTTAATGTTGCATTGAGAGAAAAAGAAAGGTACTTTGGCTGCTAATGTAGTTAATTAGCACCCAGTGAAAGTTAAGCCTTGTTTTATAAAATGTTTATTATATGGAGCTACTCTCATGAGCCAGAGATGGTGATGGGTGATTAACATATATTATCTCTGTCAGAATTCCTCAGGATAGTCTTCTTCTCTTTTTTTCTCAGAATAGTCTTCTTAGGCAAATTTATATTCTAAAGCCCTGAATTACTCTTCCCAACAATATTTTGATTTCTAGGAACATCCTTCCCTTCATCTACCAAATACCACTTCAAGGGTAGAGGCTGAAAAGCAAGGCCCTACAAGGCTTAATTTCCTTTTGATTTTGGTCTATGTGGGATCACAAATACTTGGTTTAGAATTGACCATTTCTAATATATGCCTTAAGCGAGCCAAATTCCAATGTGGCTCTGAGTGAAATATTTGCCAAAGTCTTGAGGCTGTCAGGATAGTATTGACTCTATAAAGAAGTGGATTTCACCTAAGTGTATTTATTTTATTTTTTTTAAAGATTTTATTTATTTGACAGAGACAGCACAAGCAGAGGGAGAGAGAGGGAGAAGCAGGCTCCCTGCTGAGCAGGGAGCCCAATGTGGGACTCGATCCCAGGACCCTGGGATCGTGACCTGGGCCAAAGGTAGCCGCTTAACTGACTGAGCCACCCAGGCGTCCCTCGCCTAAGTATATTTAAATGTGCTCTTCTCCTTTGCCTAAAAGTAGTTTAGGATGAAGATGTTTACTATTATATTAAATAAAATATTTCTTTATATCTCGAGTTTATTCAATACCAAATCATGTACACTTCAGATCACATAATGCAATGACTAGACAGATAGGGTGCAGCTAGCCCAGGCTGCTCACTTCGTGGAGGAGGAAGCCAACTCCAAAGATGAGGAGTCTCCCTTGATGTCATGTAGCTTGAAGAGAAATGCAGGTCGGGATAAAATGCTCCTCTCCTCACTCCGTTTCCCTGCCTCTCCCACTGCACCTCCGCATCTCTTATTGCTGGCGTATGTGGTGTTTGTGTGCAGAGTTCCCAAGGAGTGCTCTCCCAATGTATCATTTTGGTACATTAGTTTTCTACTCAACCATTATTTTTCTTAAGTACCTCTGAACTTAAAAGAAGGTTACTTCAGAAAATAGTCTTTCATAAGACAATACCCAATTGTAATATAAAAGCATCGTGACAGTCTGCTAGGTCAGGAATCCCCCTCTTCCATCGGATGCTGTGGAATGCAAATTGGTAATAACAGTAACAATTCATTGGTAAACCAAGATAACACATGACCAGAGTTTAGTGGAGAGGCAGGTATGTAAACTGTGGGAGTGGCTAAGAGGTGACAATGACATTAACTCAAAAGAATATGTTCAGTTTCTGTTAATTAATAGGGGCGCAAAATTTCTTGTCTTTCTTGCAGCATTTAAAATCTTCTCTCCTTTTGAAACTGTTCTCTATTGGCTTCCAGTACATTGTTCTATATCAGTTCTCCTTCTCTCCCTCCATTTCTCTCTCATTTTTTTTTAAGATTTTATTTCTTTATTAGAGAGAGAGAGAGAGTGGGGGGAGGGTCAGAGGGAGAAGCAGACTCCCCACTGAGCAGGGAGCCTGACATGGGGCTCTATCCCAGGACCCTGAGATCATGACCTGAGTCAAAGGCAGATGTTTAACCAACTGAGCCACGCAGGCACCCCTCTTTCTCATTTTCTATATACCTGCTTAATATCATCCTTCTATGACACTGATGTCTTTTTCTCTCTCTTTCTCACCATTATTTTTCTATGGAGCTACAATTTTGCATTTTCAACCCTCCCAGAGAGTTTCCACAATTTATTTCTAAGGCATCTCGAACTCTGTGTGTCAAAATGAATTCATTTTATCAACGGAGTGGAGCATATTTCTCCATTCCTTTAAGTGTGAGCTTTGCAGAGTAACTTTCTTCCAAAGAGTATAGTATGAAGAGGAAGGGAAAAGGATTATTTCACAGTAGAGAAGCTGGGAAAACACTACCTCAGGCAGATAATCAACATCAACTACCATACTGATAGTACATACCCTTAATATGATATGATAAAAATGGTACTTTTTCTCCGTGGTCTTCCTCCCCAAATTCACAACCCTAGTGCGATCATAAGAAAAACATCAGACAAATAATAATTGAGGAACATTCTACAAAATATTTGACCAGTATTCCTCAAAACTGAGAAGATCATCAAAAATAAGAAAAGTCTGAGAAACCATCACAGTCAAGAGGAGCCGAAGGAGACATAACAACTAAATGCAATGTAGTAATCTGGAAGGGATCCTGGAAGAGAAAAAGGACATTAGATGAAAACTAAGAAAATCTGAATAAAGTATGGACTTTAGTTAACAATAATGTGTAAATATGTGATTATTAATGGTGACAAATATACCACACTCAGATAAGAGGTTAAGAATAGGGAAACTGAGTGTGAGTAGATGAGAAATCTCTGTGCAATTGTTATAATTTTTCTGTGAATCTAAAACTATTCTAAAATAAAAATGTTAAAATAACAAATTCATAATTTTCCCTCCCAAGTCTTTTTTTTTTTTTTCTTATGTTCCCTATTTTTGTCAGTATAATTATGGTGGGACAACCAGAACTTTGCCCCGGCTATCCACATTTATAAGGCACACAGCTTTTAGTGAATGTTTTATTAATTTTGAAACTTAATATCTGAGTTTAGCACCTACATATTGAGGAAAAAAAATAGCTAAAATAGAAAGCTGCCAGATAACCTCTGTTTATTAATGACACAAATCTGGGCACCACACCATATAGTACAAAGTTGATTTGAGGCCATCTATAATGGAGAAGTCAAAATGGACCCACTTGACTCAGATTCAGAAAACTTTAAATTAATTTTTCTATAAATTATCTAAACTGCCTCATATGAAGATAACCCTACATGACCTTCTGCCTTTTCTGCTTACCAATTTAATTTTGTTAACATCTTTCCAGTTTAAATCCTAGAATAAATTTTGCATATTCATCCCTCAACTGTTTCTCCACCTTCCCCTTTCTGCTTGTCTGACCAGAGATGATTTAATGTCTCACACAGCCTATGTGCCCTGTTGCATGATGAGGGAAGGAGCACCAAGTCTGCCACCATCCCCTGCCCTAGTGGCCTCTTCTATGCTCTAGGTTGACCCCGTTGGTCACTAACGTGGTCCATGGGCTACCATCCACACCAGGTGGCATAGCTGGGCCCATCCTGTTCTTTCAGATTCCATTCTTCTCCCATGTTACTTCTCAGCAATGGCCTCTAGTGATGCTGTTCCCTCACTCTTTAGTCTCTGCTTCTTGACCTCTGGCTTCTTTCGGTTCTATTACCACTTCTCCATTCCTTTCCAAGACCTATAGAAAGTTCTGGATAACTTGCAATCCACATAGAGGCCCTGGGAACCAGGAATGACACTAGAGATATCTATCCACCGAAACCCCTTCTTTGTCATTGATAATTACTGTTTTTGTTCACTGCTATATTCTTGGGATGTCATGCTGCTCTGGGATTATGCTGGATGCAAGCCTTTTCAAAGGGGCCATGCCATAGGAAAGAAGGAACAAGTCCTCTTCTCTGGGATTTTCCCAAACCTACTTGGGTTTTTCCACCACAGTACCTCGCAGGTCCTCTCCTCCTTCACCTTGGCAAGGTGGCAATGGAGCATGGACTAGATCCCCCAGTTGGCTCATCTCTTGCTCTTCTCTTCATGCTTCATTGTGTTCATGTGCTCTCTCTCTTTCTGCTACCCTCTCTCACCCCGCCACACCCCAGCTCCTCTCCTTAGATGTGGAAAGAATTTTTATTTCCTTTTCCTCCCTAACAGGAACTGCCTTTACTCACAGCCACATCCTTCTTTGTTCTATAATTTATATTAAAACTTTATGCTACAGTTCTCTGTTTATGACTCTTAATATTCAAAGCCTAGCTTTGGAAAGTCTAAGAAAAGTTTCTCTCCAATAAAGAAAAGCTCTTACAAATCAAAAGATTTCTTTTCAAACTATCATCTTGCCGTGGACTTCAAAAATCTTTCTTTGAAATTCAAAGCAGAATGATGATTATTGTTTAAAAATGTCTTTGTCTGGGCCTGTCCTTTGCTACCTTTGGGCAATAAGATCAGGTTTAGGTCTTAGACTTCTTGGCAGAAGGACTGCCAGGAACAAATCTCAGTCATTCAGAGAAAAAAAAATGCAACAGGCTATATTTAAGCTATTATCTCAAAGTAAATGTTTTTGCTCTGCTTGGCTTCAATCCCAACCAGGCCATGGCTCTCATGGAACCTTCATTTACCCTTGTCAACCAGGACTGGTAACCAAGACATTTCTTGCTCTTTCTTGTACCTTCACAGTCGATCAATTGTCGATGTTGTCAATTATGTCATGGTACTATTTCTACTAGTTTCCCCTTTTCCCCGATTGCCACTAATTCACCCTTTACTTCTCACCTAGATTATTTTTGTCAACTTCTAACTTCACTGCTTGAAGGATCTCCTTCAGTTTTTTTCAGATATTCTTCCCTCAGGTTGCAAATCTGAACCGTGGAATGATGTACACCTGAGGTCCAGTTCTACTTGGACATGGGAGAATTTGAGCAAGCTTTGAAGCATCTGTCTCCTCAACCTTGGAAGGAGGCAATGAGATGATATACACAGAGCATTTAGCATCGTGACTGGCTGATGCAAAGCAGGCACAAAAGGTTGCAATTATAACATAATATTAATATTAATGATTATAATTCTCAAAGGTCTAAAATGTTTTCAGAGGTTCACGGATGAGAGACACTGAAGGCGGAGTAGGCTTCAGGGCAATGCAGCGGTGGGGAAAGGTGGCGAGCGCAGGTGTGAGGGCAGAAGGTGCAGAACAGGAAGTAGCGGCAAGATGGAAGCAGAGCATGGCAGGAAGCCAGGGAGAAAAAGGTTGGAGAGGCAAATTACAGAAAAATTAGGGATGACCATAATTTCTAAGGTTAAGAATTTGTATTTTATTTCATAGGCACTAAAGAAGTTTTTTCTTTATCCTAACACTGAAGTCATGTGTGTGGAGTGTGAGCACAGGGGTTCATCTATGAATTCTGCAAGTGAAAATCCGAATGTTCAAACGATAGTGAAAACTAATGGATCTGCCTGTTGAAATAAACATGCTCACGTTCTCTGAACAGTAACTTCAGAGTTTTTTAAAGAGAGGAATTCTTACAAATGAAGTTTAAGTATCATAAGCTTTCACTCCCATCTATTAGCCAAATACATCATCGAGTTTATATATAGTGTCTGTTAAATATTCTAATATTTTTTAGCCTTAGTTTTAGTTTGGCAGTAAGGTTTTGCCTTCGGAAAGGGAGAAGAGAGAGAGAGAGAGATGTGGAGGGAGAGATGAGAAATGGGAGACAGGGAGAGAGGAATGTGGCAAGACCAGGGATAAAGAGAGAAGGAAATTAGCAGTGTAAGATTTGGAAAAACCCAGGGACAAAATCTTAAAGGTAAGAGGCTCATGGAAAGCAAACTTGATGAAGTGAAATGTCAATAAATGAACTCATATATCTAGAATAAGTATTCAGTAACTGCTCCCCCCCAACAAATAACCCAAATAAAGGAATAAGAGATACCAATAGGCAGGTAAGAAACTGAATCTATTTTATCCTCAGAAGCAAAAGGCTCCACGTGAACCCGAAGCTGTGCTGACAGTCAAGTTGGGAAGAATTCAGGATTCAGTTCTTCAGGTGATCAATTGCCAAGCTCTTAGCGGGAAGAAACCATGCCTTGTGTATTGTATCAGCTCCTGTCACTAACACATAACTGGCCTTCAGTAAGTTTATTGAACTGAACTAAACTGAATACCTGAGCATTGGAGAATATGAATTCTGGCCATTGGTTTGGGCTGACGCTTCCCAACCTTCACAAGGACCTCTGTACTGTGCTCCGTTGGCTACCTGATACCTGGCCTGTAGAACTTGCTGAGTCAAGTCTTACTTAATTTTACGTTCTTCCCGAGGACTGTTTATTGGCCCTTCAGTTTTTAGGAGCATTTTCATATCATGATTTCAATTACACTCAAGGGTCCAATTGTTTCCTTCTACCTAGGTTCTCAGGAGCTGCACAGAATGGATCAATTCACTGTGTTTCCCCAGAAGGATGGTAATTTAAATACGATCCTGATTCACTCCATTTTGCTTCCTATCAGGTCCTTCCTAAAAGGGACTTCAGAATTACTAATGATAACTGAGGAAAAGAAGAGAGGTTAGAATGCTAGGATTGGTGGATTAATAAATAAGTAAAAACTTGAAATAATGTTCTGTTTCCTTTACCCCATGTCGTTCATGCTTTTAATTAACCTCTTCGATGGACAAAAAAATAGGGCCTTAACTCTGGGTGGGTCAATGTTCCTTGAACCTTTATGGTGCACTTCAATTACAGCTATTAATAGTGAGATCATGGAAGAATGAGTAAGACATTCCTACTCATTAAAGAGCTCCCAAATGATACATTCAAAACTTTAAGTTCCTTAAGTGGCTGTAACTTTCCATTAATGATGAAGAAAGATTCCTTATTTTAAAATGTCTAGAAATTAGAGCCTTGAAATACATCTACCACAAAAAAGGTCAATTCATTTGTTGTAAAATATACTTTTCTCTTCTCTTTCTTATTATTGAGAAGTAGTGAGGGAGGGAGTCATATCCTTTATTCCTAGGCCTCTCCAGGAAGTTAGAGGTGGATCAGTGAAGATTATGTTAAAGATTCAAAGAGTCTAAAGGTGTAAAAAAAAATGCAGATACTATTATTATTGACACTTTGTCTTTGCTATCACTCTGCTAACTTCCATTTCACCTGTTAACCTCCTATTCCCAGTCAGTGGTTTTATTCTGTTCAAAAAGTCTTAATTTTTAATTAATGTTCCCCTTTAAATATCAGTTAAATCCCAAAATACTTTCCCCTTGAACTTAGATGGAAACAAAACTAAAACAGTTTTTTTAAAAGGGAGGGGGAGGAAAGTCTGCTCCTTGGAGAGTTATCAAACACGTTTTGGGGACATCTGTGTCCCAGAACAGCTCTGGTTGTCTGGATATTTCACAAACCAAGTCTTAGTTTGAAAAGCAGTTGCAAAAAAAAAAAAAAGCAATTGCATATTTTTTTTATTACTATTCAGTTTGAAAATCTGCAAGAGTCTTCTCAAAAGGATGAAATTGTGTTTGTGTGTTTAAGACAAAGAAAATCCACAATTAAAAAAAATCCTAATCTGCTCAGTCCTGAAAAGAGCCACAATTCAATTTCCTTTTCCCCACACAGTTGAGGTGCTTCAAAGTTGCAATGCGAGTAAAATTGAAATGAACCAAGGATGATGTTGATCCTAAGGGAGAACTCTCCAGTTTTACTTTTATTCAATTTCCTGATGGATGAGGCTGTACCAGGACCCAGCAGGGGAGGAGGTGAGGTTGGCCACTGGGTAGGCTGGAACACTTCGGCAGGGGCATAAAGTAAAAATCACAGACCGAGCCAAATCCACGTTTCTGCTGGACACTATTTCCCAGGAGGGTCACAAATCTAAAACAGGTGAAGAAAGTAATCAAGTAGCTATAAATTCCATCATAAAAGTTTCCTACTGGGAATAGGCAATAAGTCCATTAAAAATAAACCACAACAGGGATTCTTGATGGTAGAAAACATTACAAATAACTCACACGCTGGCAAAAAATTACAACCAATAAGAGTGTTCTAAAAATAGTGGACCAGAGGAGGGAAACTACCTACAATAAATGATTTCCAAAGGAAATGCCAATTATTAGAAAAAGGCCAACAGAAATGGCCAGAATGGCCCGGGCTCCAACCTAGAGGCCTCTCTCTCTGCTGGCTGCAGTTAAAAGGAAGAACTTTTTTTTTTTTTTTTTTAATTTCCCCATTATGAGTAGTTCCCATGCTTTAATTGAGGCAGAAGATTCACATGTTTTTTTCCCACAATGTAAAAGGCGGCCTTGTTCTTAAAGAATAGGAATTGCAAGCAACTCTGACCATTCCTGTGTCTAGAGAGGTTCCTATTTCTCTATCTCGAGGAACCATCTGCAGAGTTTACAAATGAAGCCGGATGGTGGCCTTAAGTACTAGTCCTTTAAGAAATGGAGGCATAGAAAGCGCACACTTGTGTTGAGTGCTCACCAAGAGGCACTGGGGATTTGGACTCAGACAAGACCTTGGCCTTTCCCTCAACAGTGAGGCTCGAATGGAGGAGATGGACACATATGAAGGTCACAATATAATGTGTGAACCAAGAAAGGTATATAAAGAAGCCCCAGCCAATGAGAGACGTCAAACACACTGGGAGGCGATTTGCTTACACGCCGGCTGGGACCTGGATTTTCTCCCCTGAAAAGTGGGAACAAAAAATAGATAGTAAAAGAGTATTAAAAGGTGGATCAGTGATTAATTCATAAAATATCTTTTCTGCATTGCCAAGTTTGTGGTGTCTGGTTTTTGGAAATTATAGTTAATTTCTTTTTAAAATTTTAATAAATATTTATTTTCCCCACCTGATGCATTCTTTATGAGTCCCACAAATTGTATAATACTGAAGACCCACAAAACTTAGATTTCTTTTCCCCGTTCCCAGCCCATTCTTTTAAAAAAGTCATTCTGACGGTTAAATATTGCTTTGTTATATGGATTTCAAGTTGCTCGATTTTGCCTTAAAGGAATGCTTATTTGAAAAGAGACAGCAGCATATACTGGAGACAGAGCTGTGACCGGGGTGAGCAGAGCCGAGTGAGCGCCTGGTTCTACCTCTAGCCAGCGGTGCGTCCAGGATCTTCCGCATCTCAGCATCTCTTCCCACTGATGCTACCTTCGACGAACTGTCTCCAACGGTCCTTCTATGGTTCTGCATCCTGGGGATCTCTGAGAACTGTATGAAAAATATTCTCTCTCTCCATTTAATTCTAGTTTGGCTAATAGGAAATGAACAGGAGAAACCGAATAACCAATAACTCCCTGTCTTACTGTGGAAATTGGCTTCTAGCCCTATTATCGGCATGACTGAAACTTCTTTACCAATATTAAGTGCATAGGTCAGATAGGCTGAAATTCTAACAAGAACAATTGCTGTGAAGTGCAGAAAGATAAGCAGGTCGCTGGAGCCAAAGCAGAGCTCCAGATAGAGCAGAATGTGCTATGGGAAGGAAAAGGCCAGGCTAGTGTACTGCAGTAAATTGGAAGGCCAGACGCAGGTATGTGAGACGGGAGGCCTGGCAGACGGCCCTGACAATGAAGGACAGAGAAGTGAGGCAACAGCAAGAGCAACAAAATCAGCAAGATCACACATCAGGCCAGGCCAGGCCAGGTCCCCACGTAGGTCTGTGGTTCCCAGTGCCAGCTAAATATTAGAATCACCTGCAGAGCGTTTAAAACCAACAGTGTCCTGTCCCACCCACCCACCCGTAGTAGTATTTAAATTTCCCAGGTGATTCTAATGTGCAATCAGTTTTGGGAACCACTGGCCTTGATGCTGTGTTTTGGGGGGCAGCCCAGAGGTTAGATGCTTAATTAAGCTCCCTTTTAAACAAAGGCTAATATCAGAGCTGGATTTATTTAGTAAAAGAATTTAGTTAAATGTAGAGAGCTCACTGAAGGAAAAATATTTTAAACTGTCATTAGTCACTTATGCTTTAATACATCCCTGTCCAGTCAGTGGAACTTTCTGTGTTGATGGAAATGCCCTATGTATAGACTGCTGTCCCATTCAGTGGTTCGCTGGCCGCGTGTGGCTGTGAGCACTTGAAATGAGGCGACAAAATTGAGCAGATAAACTTTTAATTTAATTAATTTAAATGAATTTAAATTTAAATAGCTACACAGGGCTGGTGGCTCCCATATCACAGGTCAGTGCAATTCTGTTGTGAATGGCTGAGGATTGAAAGTATAGAGCATGAGGGTCTGGAAACCCAGGGAAAGGAGGAGGAGGGCATTACAGATCAGTAGGAAAACAAGTGTATTTAATAAATGGCTTTGGGACAAAAACAAAAACAAAAACAAAGCTGTGGGAGACAAAGAGGAAATTAGATCTGTAGTACATATCAAATATTTTTTTAAATCCTGGAAAACTAATCAAGTGCTTTCCTCATTCAATATAATTTATGCTGTCATTAAATTCAAAGCATCTATATAGATCAACATGGATAAACTAAAACATAAAAAGTTGAGAAACAGATAAAGTTGCAACAGTATGTTTGGCATGTCACCACTTATTCAACACTTTAAAATAGAAAAAAAAAACAGTGTTTATTGTTTATGGAGACATATAAATGCTCTAAACACATAAAAAGATGCAGATGAAAAACTCCCAACTTTCAGATAATGGCTACCTCAGGCAAGCGAACTGAGGAAAGGGAAGGGGGTGGAGGAAATTTTAGTTTACAGATCTGAAACAAATATGGCGGACTATGAATGTTTAATATCAGCGTTGGGTACACCCAGGTTATAGCATCTTCTGGGCTCTTCTCTGTGTTTGAAATGAAAACTGTGAAATTTTCAAAGTTGCAAATTTACTTATTGTTAGTGACATAAAGGTTTGCCATCAGTCTGGGGCAGACTTTTGGGAAGAGTTGGTGGGCAAAATTCTTGCAGTCCAAAATCAGATTATAAGATGCCAGAAATCTTTAGATACTTTCATAGGTAATTGAAGAATTTCAACATTATTTTACATTGGAAAGTATTCTATATTTATTACTTTTAGGCACTATACTTTTCTACTCTTTACTATACTACCTTGTAGTACTGATTCCACTAATCCAGCAAAACTTTCCCATACTTAGAGTTTTGTGTACAAGAATCCCTGATCATTGCCATAGAAAATATCAAAGACAAAAATTTTATCTTTTAAAATAGAGGACCATGAATAAAAAGGAATGAAATGACTATTGCCATATATCAACAAAATAGTTCATATTTATATTATTTTCATCTTTAAATATACTGACAAAATCTTTATAGTTTTAGCAAAAATATAAGGTAGCAATTTTTGTTCTTAACAGTAAATCTAGCATTACTAGTTAGAACTTAAGCAACAACTAATAAATGGTGAAACTAATATTTGAATCCAGGTTTATCCTGTTTCTAATCCTTACTCTGAAACACTAAGCTACACTCTCTTACTTTCTTTATCCCTAACACAGAGAAATATTAAAATGAGAAACTCATCGGGCGCCTGGGTGGCTCAGTTGGTTAGGCGACTGCCTTCGGCTCAGGTCATGATCCTGGAGTCCCAGGATCGAGTCCCACATCAGGCTCCCTGCTCAGCTGGGGGTCTGCTTCTCCCTCTGACCCTCCCCCCCTCATGTGCTCTCTCTCTCTCATTCTCTCTCTCAAATAAATAAATAAAATCTTTAAAAAAAAAATGAGAAAATCATCAAGAAAACACATCACAATTTTCGAAGGCTGATATTTGTCTTTGTTCTCTTTGGCCAATCTATAGTGATTGTTCTTGCCCATAGTCTTGACAAAAGTGCATAGGTGTGGACTCACTTCAGTCTTATTCTGTGCTGTTAAACAGAGAGGATGAGTACATTCAAAGATACCAGTTTGTTACTAAAACTTTGTACGAAGGCTACTTTGTGTGTGAAGTTCCCAAGTAAATTTCCTTTCTTACTAAAACTAATACTAATATTAATTAACACAAAATGCTAACAGAAGTGTAATGAAAATTAAAAAAAATAATTATTATAACACACTAGGTAGAAAACACTTTCTCAGATGACTTTAAATGATACAGCTAGGGGCGCCTGGGTGGCTCAGTCAGTTAAGCGTCCAACTCTTGATTTCAACTCAGGTCATGATCTTGGGGTCGTGAGATAGAACCCGGTGTTAGGTTCTGCATTCAGCAAGGAGTCTGCTTCTCTCCCTCTCCTTCTGCCCCTCAGTTCTCCCTCTCTCTCTCTCAAATAAATAAATCTTTTTTAAAAAATAAATGATATAGGGGCGCCTGGGTGGCTCAGTTGGTTAAGCGACTGCCTTTGGCTCAGGTCATGATCCTGGAGTCCCGGGATCGAGTCCCGCATCGGGCTCCCTGCTCAGCAGGGAGTGTGCTTCTCCCTCTGGCCCTCCCCCCTCTCATGCTCTCTCTCTCTCAAATAAATAAATAAAATCTTTAAAAATAAATAAAATAAATAAATAAATAAATAAATAAATAAATAAATAAATGATATAGCTATATTCTCTCCTGTTCAGTTGCCTAAAAAGACCCATCCCCTCATCTTGACATTCTTCATGTATAAGTTTGATCTTGCTAATAATGTTCTGTTCTTCCATGAAGCACATCTATCAAGGAGAATAGTTAATGGAGAAAAATTTAAATTTAGAAAAAAAATGATCAATAAAATACGACAGGGAAATCAGAGCATTGCTATGAGAAAGCTAAAGATATTAATGTAAGGGTGATTTTTATACCCCAAAATTGCCACACCTAAAAAGAGATCACCATTTACTGCTTCTTAATACATTTATAGTTCGATGTAAATAATAATACACTAAACTTTGCAAAATTCGGATTAAACAAATTTAAATGTTTCTTCATTACAGGACTTCTCAGAGCCTTTATTTTGTTAATCTGATTGATTGTTCTTTAAGAGAAAGGTTTACTGCATGATCCTCCCCTTTGTTCAGACTCTCTTAACTTGGTGTCTGCAATAATATATACTGAGGACCGCTGCCCCTAAAAGCTAAGTCTTTCAATATCCTGTCTTGCTCTTTACTTAGTATGCATGCATTTATTGGATTCCTGTTCTATGTTGGAATCTGGAGACCTCATGAGGTTGGAAGTTTGTTTGGAAAAGCAAATATATGCAAACAACTTGTTACACAATAGGCTTAGTTCAAAAGTTGGCTCTGGGTTAGAAAAACACTGGAAGGTAAGGAAGAGAAGCCTTTTGCATTAGCAGTGCAGGGGAGAGTAAAACACCCCACGGGCAGGCAGTCAGGGAAGTAAAATTTAGGACTGCTCCTACACGAGAATGAGAAGTAGGGATTTTACCTTTCGTATCTGCCATTAACATTGAAACTCCACCAGGAAGGAATGATGATTTTTCTCTTTCTTTTCAGCAATATATTCAAAGGATCTGGCATAGCGTAGACATTCAAATATTTGTTGGTAAATTATTGAATGAATGTATATTCCCCACTTATGAGCCCACACCCCTGCCAATAACTCATTTAGAATACTCTTCCCTGGAGCCTGTGGGTCTAATTCTTTGTTTCCAACTCACTCCTGGAAACCTCCTAAAGCTCTGGTCTCCTTATCCATAATTGAAGATCTCTTTCCTGAACCAGCTGAAACATGACTTCCTTTAGTTTTTCCAAAAATGTGTTTTCTTATCCTATCTCTCAAAGATGGACTTTCTCTATCTTCCAAGGAAACAGCCACTCTATCTGATGGACTGGTTCTCACTACTGTGCTAATAAATGGGTGTGTGCTAGTTTTAGACCTCTGAGAAGCAGATGCCAAAATGAGACTAGGAGAGCAAGAGAGTTACTGGAGGACATGCTTGTAAAGGTTAAAGGGAGGGAATAGGAGAGGACGTGAGAACCTTCCATCTGACCCCAGGGAAGGGAAGGTGAGGGCAAGAGTACCGGGGTCCGGGGAGAGTCTCAGACTACAGCACAGCTCTGAGATTTCGGCCAGGCCAACGGAGGGGTCTTGGGACAAAGTTACCCATTACAGGAGAGCCAGCCGGGTGGGGATGTCTGGATCCAAGGCCCCTGCAGTGCTCAGCCGTATGGCATGAGATAGGGTGAGAGTTGGAGCCATTGGTCAACTACGCTCCCACCGCAGGATCTGAGTAGTTGCTTTTTATGGCTGCTACAGGAAAGAAGAGAGAGGCTCCCCTTTTGTGTTTCTCTCCTTGCCGTGGTAACAAGTGGGCATTTTCTAGTGCTCTCTAGAAACAAGGCTCTCATTTACATTCACACTTCCCAGGCTTTTTTGTTTTGGGGCACACAGAAAATGATAATATATTGGCAGGGCATTATGGAAAATAGAAGAAATAGAAGAGGCCACTCCAGGCAAAGGCTCAGGGGCCCAAGCAATTCAAAGACTGAGAGCATCAGCCTCTCAGACTCTTTTAAACCACTTGAAGTACGCTGTAGGCAATCTGTGCTTTAACCCTCTGTAAAATAACCCTCTGTATAAAATAACTAGTTATTTTACAGAGGGATTTTTCTCTGTGCGGTGGTTCTCAACTCGGGCTGTACATCTGAATTACCTGGAGAAATTAAAAAAAAAAAAAATGAATACCTTGATCCCACTCCAGACCAGTCACAAGCTCGTGGTGGATCCCTGACACTGGTATACTGATTTTTGTGTATAGTCAAAGTTGAGAACCACTGTTCTGGTGCCTTCTCCAATGCCAGGGCAATAGAAAAGAGAGCATAGAGCAGGCAGGTCCTAAGGCATACCTCCTCTTCTATAAATAGATGCGGCCCAGAGAAGAATGATAATGGTAAAGAGTATTAGGATAGTCATTGCCTTCAGGATTATTTTTTCCTATTCCTCTGGGTTTTCTAGGAACTGGCAAGCCTGTGCAGGACTGAATTTCATCATTTGCCATCCAAGCCCGATTTTCAGTAGTGTTTTGTTATGGAGTTCATATGGGAAGGCAAAAGAGGGGTACCTGGGTGGCTCAGTTGGTTAAGCATTTACCTTTAGCTCAGGTCATGATCTCAGAGTCCTGGGATCGAGCCCCGTGTCAGCGTCTCTGTTCAACGTGGAGTCTGCTTCTCCCTCTCCCTCTGTGTTCTCTCTCTTGCTTTCACTCTCTCTCAAGTAAATAAATAAAACCTTTAATTTTTTCTAAAAAAAAAAAAGAAAGATAAAAGACCCAGAAAAGTCAACATGAAACTGAAGAAGTTTTGTAGTTTTTTGAATTTTTATACCATGGAAATTGGCAAACATTATAAATCATGACTTTTCTTTTCCCTGGAGTGAGTTTAATAGTATATCACTGTTTTTAAGTATTTTTTTTAATATTTAGATTTCTCCTTCCAAAGCTATTTATGTTGTTGCTGTTGTCGTTCAATTTATTTGTTGCAGATCCCTGCTTAGGTTTGCTGGTTATAACACACTATGGTGTGGTCTAACATGCATTTCCTATACACGAGCCAGTAGCATGACCAGGTTCAAGTTGATAGTTTTGAAGACCATGTCGTTGGTGTTATGTTCTTCCATAAGGAAGCACACAACTGGGGCTTCTCCTTCTTTTGGTGAGGTTTACAGCCACTGATGCTCACGAACCTGATCCATTAGTTCATTACGGATTGCAGTGCCATTCCTATTTTCATTGTTTGACTGGAACACATCTATAAAGAGAAACTCCCCTTGTCTATGATTTGGTTGCAAAGTGACATCTATTTTACATGAAAGGCAGGAAACACGTTGGATTTTTTTTTTCCCTTTATTTACAATCCTCGTAATAATCAATCGGTTCCACAGCATCCTCTAACGGCAACCATTAGGCTGTGCTTGTTTTCCAGTATTACTAGAAATCATGGATATAAGCATATATGATGTGTTTTAATCCACTGTAGTCATTATCTTAATAGAGGTCCCATCTTTGATTGGTGGGACACTCTATGTTAGATTCTGAGTCCTTTTGACCCACTTCTAGTCTTTGATTGTTTCATTCATCTGGTATAATAACATGTTCTAGGCTCATCTTATATACTTCCTGTCCCAGACCTAGGTATTATATATATCCTTAAGATAAGTTGGTTTTTGTTTGTTTGTTTGTTTGTTTTGTTTTTTTAGTGGAAAATAGCACTTAGGGGCCACAATCCAAGCTCTAGGGGTACTTTGTTACTACTCATCATTTCTAGGTCTTTTCAGTGAACAGAGCTACAAAAAATATAAATTAATTCTGGTATGTCCAGCACAAATTCAGAACTGTATGGTTTTTATGTATCCTCAACTATCTTAAGTTTTTGTTTCTTTTCTCCAATACTAAGAATTCTGGTTTCCCAAGGTAATGGGATGCTAAAATTTGTATATCACATAAATTATTCATTTGATTTAATCCATGTGATTCACAGAACACTCTCAGAATAAGAGCAAAATTACTACTAACAATATAATTATTGAAAAAACTAAGCATTTTAACAGTTCTTCTGTCCCCTGATAACCCACTAAAACCACATAAATTCCTGTGTTTTAAAGTAATTTGAAACAGTTCCCTTGGTATATGTGTGGCATCAATAAATAAATACAAAGTAGATTAACTTATTTTTTTATTTCATTATTTTTAAGAAGATTTTATTTATTTGTTTGTTTGTTTGTTTGTTTGTTTGTTTATTTATTTATTTATTTATTTTAGGGAGAGAGAAAGTACACGAGTGGGAAGAGGGATTAAGTGCATGAGAGGGAGAGAGAGAATCTCAAGTAGACTCCGTGCGGAGCACAGAGCCTGACACAGGGCTTGATTTTTCACGACCCTGAGATCATGACCTGAGCTGAAATCAAGAGTTGGATGCTTAATCAACTGAGTCACCCAGGTGCCCCAATTCACTTGTTTTTTTAAATGATTTTTTTATATTTAGAAATCCTTTTTTATTTTTTTATTATTATTTTTTAAAAGATTTTTATTTATTTATTTGACGGAGAGAGACACAGCAAGAGAGGGAACACAAGCAGGGGGAGTGGGAGAGGGAGAAGCAGGTTTCCCGCCAGGAAGGGAGCCCGATATGGGGCTCGATCCCAGGACCCTGGGATCACGACCTGAGCCAAAAGCAGATGTTTAACGACTGAGCCACCCAGGCACCCCTAGAAATCCTTTTTTAAATTTAAATTTTGTTTTAAAATTATGTAAAACACATATATACTTCAACATGCAAATCTACAAAGACAGGAAGTTGTATTTGACTTCAAAATTAAAATTTCCAAAATGGTTAACGTGAAACTTACACTTGCTGTTGTGAACCTAACTTTTTAAAGTCAGTTTGAAATAGTAACATGGAATTCCTAATCTTCACTGAAGAGATACTTTGTTCTCAAAATGAAGTGACAACAATATCACAACCTCTTGTTTTACCCCTCCAAAAACTTACAAAAGTTTGAATTCTAGGAAAGGAGCTAATGTCTCTTTTTCTTCTTTTATAGATACATGTAACATGACCATGTGTTCTGTATAGAGCACACAGGCTTGAAGCCACCACCTGATGCCACTCTTGCCAGGGGGTCGGGCCAAGTTTCGTCAGATCAGCTAACCCTGTTAGGGAAAGCCTGTTCCTGGGGCACCTGGCCAGCAAGCTCCTCCCACGGCTTCCCCAGTGGAGGAACGTGATGGGCAGTGGCTTTCTCTGAAGCTAGTTGCTAAAACAGTTGTCCACCTGCTTGGTGATCTTGTTTTGCCGGTCACATCACTGAGGAACGAAACAACCATCCCCAGGGCCGCAGCCACCTGAGGGCCGAGGAAATCAGTATCTTTGGGCATACAAGTAACTCAAGCTAGTTAAGAAGAGTTGCAATCATGTACTATGAGTAAAACGCATCTGAGACAAAATGTTCTTTTTAAATCTTTCCCTTACCACTCTTTAGTGGGTGCTAAAAGAGAATATAGGCTCAAATAGTTATTTTTAAATGAAATGTTTGAAAATTTTTTAAAAATTGGGAAGCTGGAGCACCTGAGTGGCTCAGTTAGTTAAGCATCCAGCTCTTGATTTTGGCTCAGGTCGTGACCTTGGTCATGAAATTGAGTCCCACAAGGGGCTCTGTGCTGGGTGTGGAGCCTGCTTAAGATTCTCTCTCTCTTCCTCTCCCTCTGCCCCCCACCCCTGTCCTGGCTCATGTGCTCTCTCTCTTGCTCTCTTTAAAAAAAAAAAAAGGAGAAGCAACTCTACTGTAGATTTTATCTTACTCACTTGGGTAAAAAGGAGAGTTTTTAGGTGGAAAAACTACATCCTGTGAGTTGTATTCCTGGAGGACTTCTCACATTGTCAACCAACTGTACTTAAGTAGGTATAGCATCCACCTGGGTCCCTCAGATTGCAAAACACATCGTGGCCTTGCCTTAAAGGTCTATTCACTACAACTAAATCAAAGACGTATAAAAATCACAGAGAAACGATTTTAACTACAATGTTCTAGTTTTTGAAGAAGATCTCCCATAAAATCGTCACTTCCATGGGCATTGAAATCCATTGGCTTGTAGGCACCCAAATTCTGTCAACTGGTTGAGGATAGTATAGCAAATTTCTCACTTCTCCAGACAGATCTCAGGAATAATGAAAAGGGGTGCGTGTGTGTGTGCGTGTGTGTGTGTGTGTGTGTGTGTGTGTGTGTGGATGGTAGAGGATAGGCACTAAAGTGAGAATATGGTGGGAGGGGAGGGAAAGTAAAGGCTGAGGGGAATGCTGGAGAGGGACAGGATTTGGTCACCAGGTTAGAGGAACGGAGAGAACTATGTGGTCAGAGACAGAGATTGCTATCAGAGGCGCAGAAGTGCCCTTTGATAAATTGTTGGCTAATTCCACAGATACTTTATAAGTGCCTCTTGTACTGGCAGCTGGGGGACAACAGCGGATAAAACCAGATAAGCCCCTGCCACTCACAGTTTACATTCTAGCAGATTCTGTGCAGCTGCCTAACCTAAGCGAATAAACATCTTATAATATATTTAGGAAAAATCCCTATTAATAGTGTGTCACGAAGGAAAGACATACGTTCTACTTGATTTCTAACCTTGAGAAACGTAGCAAAGGAAAAATAGGACACAGCTGTCTTAATTTCAAGAAATACGGTGATGTTTAATAATGCATAAAATATCACAAATGGTTTTGTGAGAAGTTCTAAGAGCGAAGTTGTACATTTCACTATCACTCTATATTCTCCTTCCTATATTTTTAAAAGGAATTTTGTGAAGTCTGTGTTTTTCGGGGAATTTACTTTCAGATTGCCCTTTGATCCCAGTATGCAAAATCCCTTTGTAAACTATAGAAGTATATCCAGAAGGGACAGGAGGAATTCTATTCCCCACTTGTCATATTTCAGGGAGCTTCCCTACCCTCTTCCTGGGGCCCTGACCTAGCCCATTAGGTTAAACAGAACAGGCCACCTTATCACTCTTTAGTAAATGGAACAATAGACCCAGAAGTCTTGTGGTACTGTGACTTTACCAAAGAAGCTGTGAGGGGCGAGGGAGACCTCTGTCTGAAGCCGTTTCATGCAGCGTACTTCAGGAAGCACCAGTTTCTGTCACTCCTTCCAGAGACAGCCAGGACCTGAAAATATCCACTCTACCAGCTCCATAGAAGGGAAAACCAGATGGAACTGCCCAATTTCTTAGCTCAAACCTAGAGAAAGAAGTGTGCCAGTGGGGAGGAGAAAGAAAAGGGCGTATGGCCAGAGAAAGACAATGGACACTCTGATGCCCATCTAAATTTATCAATTTGCACCATGCTCTGGGCTCCAAAGTAAGATTTTCAACAAGTAAGAATATGGTTAAAGAGTTTCATAAATACTTTATTGTTATAGTTACTGTTGTTGTTACTATAGAGACAGACTCTAAACATGCCTCTCTGTCAGACCTCCCGTGCAATCAATGCCGGCCCCCAAGATGCAGACAGCAGGGGTCACAATGCCTGTCGTAGAGAGCAGACCATGCCCACTACACCGTGTCCATGGGAATGAGGGGGAAACAGCCACCCTCTCAACAGCCCAGAACCCAACCTTCACCTTTCTCCTCTTTGGATTCTCAGTATGTCCCTTTACGTTGGTCCTGCTTTCAGAATAGAATGAAACTCTAGGCTGTGGACTGTTGTAAAATAGGAACTACTCAGTGGAAAAGAACGGAATCATTGGAAAAGGGTCAGATGCCTGAAGTTGTGCTTTTCTCATTTAATCCTTACAATAATGCTGCATATTATTATTTTTATTACCGTTATTTTACAGATGAGCAAACAAGCTCAGAAAAGTTAAGTGAATTGTAACACGTCACATTGGCCAATACCTGGTAAAAACGGAATCTATCCCTGAATCTACCCAATGCCAGAGACTCTATATTTTGCACTATGTATCATTTTCATGTTAATTTAAGGAGTTCTGTGAAAATACTCTATGTGCCTACAGTTGCACTGAGTGCTGTGAGGGCCACAAATGAGTCACTATGTTGTGTGCTTGGTAAGCAGCTCTGACTTGTGGGCTCACCTGTTAGCCAGACTTGCTTCACTCAGAGCAGACATCAAGGCTTCTGAGGAGGGGGCTCTAGGTGCTCATCTCTTCTAATGCTATGAAGACTGTTGTCTGAGGAAAATATTCTTTGGGTGCCTTCTTTTCCAGAGCCTGCTCTTATTTCTTTTGGTATGGTAGTAAAGTAGTAAAGTGCATTGGTCAAAAGATGCAATCTGGAATCAGACCAGATCTGGGTTCAAAAGCTGGTTCCATCACTTTCTAGCTATGTGATTTTAGCTAAATTTTCTCATCTGCACAATGGGGATAATATGAATATCTACTCATGGAGTAACGGAGAATTAATGAAATAATGTACCTAAAAGCATAGCACAGTGTTACATGTAATCCAGGTAGCTGAGTGCGTCTTCTTGGAACTGAACATGCCTACCTCAGTACATTATTGTTTAACTTTCGTTGTCAAGGGTACTTATTCTGACTTTTCAAAAACTTGTTTCCCACTCCTTTTTCTGTTTAAAAGGTCATAATTTCTCTATAGATGATTCTATCTCTTCTGGAAAAAATGATTTCCTCATAAACAACAGCCCTGTGAGGACTTGGTGCCCTTCTAATTGTAGCCATGCAGAAAATACATGTTTGTAGACAGTGATGATAATGCTCCATCTCAATTTTCCATGAAGTTTGTTTTTCCTTTTCTTCTTCAGCCAGGCCACCAAAATGTAAAAGCTCTTAGCTATATGAGTGGGTCAAATATGTGTAAGACATCCCTAAAATGTATGTTTCTCAAAAAAACATGGCTCCCTCCTCAATGCCAAAGCATGGCAAGAACTCAATTGTTAATCAGGGAAGTGTTTGGGGTAACATTTTTAACCAGCCACATCCTTCTTTTCTAAATATTTTGGTAAGCTTGAATGGATTTGTATGCAATTTCACTTAATTCAGAGATTTTTCAGTTATAAATAGGGAAGTTCATCCCCAAAGATGCCTTTTTTTGCATGGGAATGGAGACCCAGACATCAGTATTTCCATGCGATATACAAAAATCTGGGGCACTGTGAAGGTGGTTGCCAGAGGTTAAGAAAAGTCAGCCTGATGTGGGAAGGAAATAGATCAAAGGGCTGCCTGTAACTCTTCTACTCCAAAAAGCCAGAGGAATCCCTTTTAAGTATCTCCTGATTCATGTATGCTGTATTCTATTTTTTTTTAAAGATTTTATTTATTTATTTGAGAGAGAGAGAGTGAGAGACAGAGAGCATGAGAGGGGGGAGGGTCAGAGGGAGAAGCAGACTCCCTACCGAGCAGGGAGCCAGATGCGGGACTCGATCCCGGGACTCCAGGATCATGACCTGAGCCGAAGGCAGTCGCTTAACCAACTGAGCCACCCAGGCGCCCTCATGTATGCTGTATTCTAATAGCCATGTCCTTCCTCAGCTCTTTAGGTGGTAGGATGAAGTCCATAATGCACACACTGAACAGATACTTGATTGGTTGCCCTTGTGTTCCCAGCAGGCTGCTAGGAGCTCAGGGGGCCATGAAGGGAAGAGGAAAGCATGCATCCTGCCTTAGGAATTTATATTTTGGTTGAATAGAGTTGAAACGACTTTTCCCTAAGATAAGCTTACAAGGCTTGTCCCCAAGAGGAAAGAACTCATAGCACTCAATGTAAAGTCAAATGCATTTAGACTCCTAGATGATGCAGCATGGCCATGAAATAGAAGGGGGAGGATTATGTAGATTTAAAGTTGAAAGATCTGGATTTTTAGTCCAAGTTTGTCTCTAACTTTCTAGGTCATCTAAGCCAATCACTTTATTCTGGCCTTTGATTTCTTTGCTAATAAAGCCCTGATTAAATAATCTTTGTGTCTTTTAGTAACATATTTCTATTTAGTAACATTATATAATTCCAGGCAACAACGTTATATGTAGGAACCTCTAAGCGCTGTGCACCGTGCCCCCTGGAATGGAAGCCTGAGGAATTGAGTGAGTCATAGATTCTGTGGACAAGGGCTTGCTTTCTACTGGGCAAACTGGATGTGCATCCAATATGGATCTGTGACTATAGAACAAAGGGGGCTACCTGCTCTAACAGAGGTCCAAGAAAAGTAAGATAAGAGCATCTAGATATATTCATTGACTTCATATCTTTTACTTCCTAAGGCACTGGAAAAAGCCAAAAGACCTCTCATACCAGACTGATAACTTTTTCTCCCTGATCTGAACCTCCTTTTGTTATTATTTCAATCTATATGCAGATATCTCTCATATACATGTATATGTATACACACATACATACAACACACACACACACACATTACATTGTACATCATGGGCAAAATGTGTTTAAATTGTCTTTTTTGTATTAACCAATGTTCTAGATGCACGAGGTGAACTGGTACATTCATCAGGGTTCTCAGTTGCAAGCAGTATAAACAGACTGGATAATTTAAACAAAAAGGGAACTTATTGTAAGTTGTTGAGTGAGATCATAGAGTTGAAGAAACACAAGACCCAGGATAAGAAAGTTCAGGAAGCAGCTAGCTCCTTGTGGCAACAAAAACCCTATTGCCTTTATCAGTGAGCCACCCAAACTAGAAGGTGTACGTTATAACCATTGGTTTTTTTTGTTTTTTGTTTTTTGTTTTTGAATTTAGGCTCAAGAGTCAAAATCCTTAGAAGACAAAACCTGATTAGTGCGGCTATGGCTTTCTGCGTACCCCCTTAGCGAGTCAGGGAGAGCACAGTGTTTCATGATGGCTCCAAGACTACAAACAATGAAAAGAGATAGGAACCTGGGAGATGTAAATATCCAAAGGAAAGAGTGAATGGGTGCTGAGTAGTGGACACCAACAAAAATCCACTGTGGTAAGCTCTTGGAAGAAAGCCTGAATTTTTCTTTAAAGACCAATCATCCTTAAAGTCTTCCTTTGTTGACACAAAGTGAACAAAACTTTTAGAATCTCTAAAAGTAAGAAAGAGAGTTTTGTTCTAATCCAAATTAGGATAGCTCCCCAGGAAACACAATCTTCACACGGAACATAGTGCCCCGGAGGATGAAGAGCTTTTACAAGGTTACATACCTTTTTACATCTTGTAAAAGCTCAAAAGATTATAGATGATCATATAGGCAGGAATCACAAGTTTTAATGACAAGGAATGCAGGAGTGGGGACATTGATCGATATCTTAAGGATAGGATGGTTTTCCTTTTGGCTACTCATTTACAAAGCAGGTGCACAATGTATGCTTAGTGGCCATAAACTGGGCTTTGGGTGTAAATAAAGTTTACGTACAGTCATGTTGACTTAGAAAGAACCTAAAATGGCCACCCTTATAGCTCAGGTCTTTATAGAGTTTTTTCTCTCATCACCTTGAAGGCTCAGTTTTGGTTAATTTTTCACTTATTTTTAAAATTAATGTTTTTCTTAATATGTCTGTGATTTTTTTTTCAGGTTTTTTTTTTGTGTGTGTGGGTAAAATGGATGTCCCCGGGATATATACCATGTTTATTCTTTGGCTGTAAGCAACCCCTAACACATCCTGTGAAGCTCCTGAGAGCAATTATGGTTATCCAGGAAAAGGACATGTTGAAAGGGGCTGGCGCTAATGTCGGAGAATCTACATTTGAATCTTCATTATCTACTTAGTGTGTAGCTTTAGGTAAATCATTTGACTTCTTTGAGTCTCAAATTTCTGATGTATAAAGTGCAAATAATCCCTGACTAGTGTGCCTAAAGAACATAAAACACTTAGAACAGTACCGGGCGGATACAACACCTTAGTTACATTGTAGTTGTTACTGCACAGACAGCTAGGTCAAAGGAGAGAGGTAAAACGTGTATTTTACTTTCTAAGGAACTGGAAAAAGTCAAAAGACTTCTCAGGCAAGAACGATCATATCTTTTCCCTGTTTTAAAATGCTCCCTGAAATTCAGATATCATTTTCTGTTCTTCTTAGAATGTGCAACTCTAGCCAGGTATGCCTCCCGGTTCCTACTTAGCTCAACTCCAGTACTTTTTTGATGATAGTATCTTTGCCTCTAAATATATGTCTCCTTCCCCCCTTTCCATGTTTATCCCATTCCTACATCCAGATATGAATCACATCTTTCACTTCTTTTCAGCTTCCCACAGAAGCTGGCCAACTGCTAAGTACATTCATGGGACCTTGGTCACTAACAATTGAATGTCACAGAAAGCAAGGAAAAGGGGGAAAGAATTATACTTGAGGAACCAGAGAACTCAATGTTGTTCTGGGCTTTTCCGTTTCTAAAGTGAATCCAACTTGAATATATACCCGACTGTTTTAGCTCAGAAAGCTCATGGAACAAAGATCAGAGTGGTCATGGAGGTGTCCCTTACTTGTCATTTATGTTCTGCTTAAGAAACCTGAAGACCTCCATGAGCTTCCCATATAACTCCCCAGTATGCTCTCAGCAGCTCTAATGAGAGGCTGTATTTTCAGTAGCTCTGAGATAATTTATACCTTCCTTTTTTTTTTTTTTTTTTAATTTAGAAGCTTCTGAGGTAGAAGTCAGAGCTCTGACTCCTTACTTTAACTTAGCAGTGGACATCACATAACTAATCACAGAAAAACAAAAATGTCAATAGGGGGTCATGGATTTCACCTCTTTGTATCCAGGTTGAACTATACTTAGATGATGATCTATACCTGGATCATCATTCTTAGTTTTTAAAAGCAAGTACATTATTCCACTTTTATCAGTAATTTATTTCACTGATTTACAAATTCAGCTCGATGACATTTTATGCTTTTTTTATCAACTTTTGTTTTATTTACATTTTAAGCCAAACCACTAAAAACTCCATTCTGAGACAGCATGAAATTTACTTTATATTTGCTGGAGAGGCTCCCTTGCCCAATGGGGGTCTTTGCATATTTTTATCTCTGACATACACATAGTGTTTTCCACAAGGAGCTTTTCACTTTGCTCTGGTTTCCATTGTGACCACTGGCTTGTACTGACCACCCACCAGTTCCTTGTTTTTCATGCATAATAAATTTTAAAGCCACATGTTTCAGCCAACATTTCTACCTCAAGGGAGGGAAATTAGGTATTCTTTTGATTTATTAATTGGCCGTTAAGCATACGCATGTAAGTGAATGCAGAGAAATGCTGCTATGAAGTCCAGGTGGCCAAAGAATAAAGCTTCCTGTAAACAGAATAAAAGGAAACAAAAAGAAACCCCATAGAAACCACATTTAGGGACATTTCAGAGGCCATATCTTTATTAGCCTCAAGTACAGGGACAGTGTACAAATTCCTAGTGGAATTCTGGGCACTTATCAAAATACCCCCCTTCACTCAACCAAGGGGATATTTTAAGGAGGAATTTAATGACTTGGCAATGACAACTGTGGAACACAGCTGCCAATTCCACACTCAGCTTTGTCAACAGTTCAAATTTCAAGTGTCCATGATGTACATTTCTATACAGCTGGAAGGGACACCAATGATATTTTTCTTGGACCTTGTGTTGCTCCAGACATAATCCAAGTGAAAGTCTATCAGCCATTTTTTTCACGTCCTCTTATAAACAATTTGGGTTCTGTACTGACATGGACATGTTGCATAATAATAGGGTGCTGTTCTCTCTCTCTCGATCTTTTTAAAGATGACCCCCCAAAATGTCACATTCCAGTAGCCATTCTGATATTTTTCTGATTCCTACTAGTTGAATGTAGCTGCCGATTATGGGCCACTTAAAATCGATAGACAGAACTGATTTCCCAGGTGCTGGCAAAGGCCTTCTCCTAAAAATTATCTTTGTTAATATTGTAAATTCCTTAAATTTTACCTTTAGATATTTATCAATTTTGTCCCCTACGTGTTAATCTACAAGTACCTAGGGAAGAAGGCAGCTGTAGCACTTCTAGTTTTAACACTATTTATGGTTCTCTCAACTTTCTAGTTGGCAGCAGATTTTGCCGGGCAATAGAGAGAGAACAGAAAAATCATGAGGTAGCCTAGATCAGGGGTGTGGGGGAGATACTATAAGAGAAAGAAGAAGGGCACCTGGGTGGCTCTGTCGGTTAAGCATCTGCGTTTGGCTCAGGTCATGATCTCAGGGTCCTGGGATCAAGCCCCGCATCGGGCTCTCTGCTCAGTGGGGAGTCTGCTTGTCCCTCTGCCTCTGTGTGCTCTCGCTCTCGCTCTCACACACTCTCTCTCAAATAAATAAATAAAATCTTTTAAAAAATAAAAAATAAAAAAATAAAGAGAAAGAAGAAATAAGGGGAGGGCTTAGGGAGAGATTAGTATGAGGGTTCACATTTTTAAGAGCCAATTTAATGTTACTTTCTTCCTGAAGTCTTCCTTGTGTGTCCCAGTCAGAAGCAAAATGATGCCTCTTTCCTATCAAATCCAGGAAGATTCAGCACCAATGTCATATGATATTTGCACATACTCCCTCGCACTGTGGTAGTTTTTACAAATGTTAAATTTCCTGATTTATGTACACATGTATTTTATAAATCTCTCACATCCTCTCCCCGCCCCTCTCTCCTGTGCTTCTAATTCATAAGGGGTTTTTCATAAACCTGGAGCAAGTCATTTTACCCAGTATTTAATTCTGGAGTCAAGAGATGAGGAGAGAGAACAAAGACTGTCTTCTTTCCTGAGAACAAAGGATGCTTCCCTGAACTATGACCTCAGAGTGCCCTGTCAATAGCAAGTCTGACTTTGGCTATAGGAAAAGCATGCTCTAAACCAGATAACAGCCTGGTTTAAGCAAGTACTCTGTGTGACAAGATTATGTGCTATTTGAATAATAACGGTAATATTCATGTCCACATAGGTCTTTGTCCTCACTGCAATATAGCAATTCTGTGATGATGTCTAGGGCTTGTTAATTCCTCTCCCTCTCTTTTTACGGGTTTTCTGTCTCAATGGAGATATGAGTCATCTGAAGCTTAGCCAAGTTAAATGACTTGTTTAAAGAGCAGAAAGTTCCAGTGTCTGCAAAGCGTACTATATCCAGGAAGGGAGAGTGGGATCACTTTACTATCATAAAAGCTTTACTGATCTTTTTTTTTTCTTTTGCCTATACTTTTTCTCTCTCTCTCATTTTGGAATTACCATCTTTCTGTTCGTCTAGATACAAGCTCAGAAAAATTTCACTACCTCCTTTGTCCCCAGAACGCAAGATCCCTCTGTTGTATTTAATGCCAGTTTCCTTGCCTGAACTGTTCCAACACACACATAAATATTTTAAATCTGCAACCCATTTTCTACACTTGTCAGATTATTCTTCTTAAAATTAAATTTTGAATATTCCACAGCTTGATTCTACTATCCATTGATGGGTGTGGGATAAAATGGACTTTCTACTCAGCAAGACCGTCAGAATATGGCCTCTTTAATTCTTCATCTTAATAGCTGATCGCCTTACTTCACATCTAGTCATCCAGAAAAAGAAGAATCTTGGTCTTTACCCAAACATGTCTGTGCTGTTCTAATTCTGTGCTGCTTCTCACTGTTTTCTCTGCCCGATATCTGTATCTAACATTTGTTGAGCTTATTCCATTTCCTGGGTTCTGTTTTAAGTAATGTTTATACATTATCTACCATTAATTTCTCACAATAATCCCATGATATGAGCTTTTTTTCCTTCCCATTTTACAGTTGGTCCACAGAGATTTAGTAACCTTCCAGAATTACAAAGTAAGTAATAGCAGAATGCGAACCGCATCTACCTGACTTTAAAGTGATGCTCTTCATGTTTCTGCCTCATGTATGGAAATTTTCCCAACTTACATGTTCCACCTCAAATGCAAATATATTTTGTTCCTCTCCTTCTACTCTTTGTGTCACGCTGTATTTAAATCGCTGATGTCTTTAAGGACTTTTGCAACTGAGCGAATATTAGTGGGTTTTTTTGTCTTGTAATTTTTTCTTTCTGATTTTCCTGTCAGAATTATAATGGCCCCATAAAACAAGTTGGTAAACATTCCCCTTTTTCCATTTTCTGATAGAATTTGTGTAGGACTGATATTATTTCTTTAATGTTTGATAGGATTTACCAGGCAAGCCATCTGGGCTCGGAATTATTTTCTGTAGAAAGTATTTTAATTATGAATTCGATAATTTAAATTTGCCATTCAGATTTTCTGTTCCTTCTTTGATTCAGATTTTAGTAGTTTCTTTTAAGGAACTTGTCTATTTAATCTAAGTATTAATTTATTGGCATACAGTTTTTCATAATATGATCCTTTTAATATCTATAGAACCCTCTCATCCTTTTCATTCCTGATGTTGATACATTGTGTTTCTCTTTTTTTATTAATCAGAGGAGCTAGAGTTTTACCAATTTATTGAAGTTTTTAAAAAGCCACCGTCTTGTTTCATATATTTTCTTTATTGCTTTACTCTTTTCTATTTCATTGATTTCCATTCTTTTTTTGTTTCATCCATTCTGCTTAGATAGGGTTTTTTTTTTTTTATATTAGCTTTTTAAGTTGAAAGCTTATATCATTGATTCTAGATCTTTCTTCTTTTCTCATGTAAGCATTGATTGCTATAAATTTCCCTTAAGGGGCAGCTGGGTGGCTCAATCTGTTAAGTGTCTGAATTAGGCTCAGGTCATGACTTCAGGGTCCAGGGATTCAGCCCCACATGGGGCTTTGCACTCAGCCAAGAGTCTGCTCCTCCCCTCCACTCATGCGCTCACTCTTTCTCTCTCAAATAAACAAACAAATAAATAAAATCTTTTTAAAAATTTCCCTTTAAGCACTGCTTTATTTTCATTCTACAAATTTTGCTATAATGTGTGTCCACTATCATTCATCTCAAAATACTTTCTAATTCTCCTTTTGATTTATTTTTTGGCTAATGGGTTAATTTAATTTCTAAATATCTAATTTCAAAATGCTTGGCTAAATTTCCACATATGTATATGTTTGAATTTAAGTTTCATTTTGTTGTTGGAGAACACACTTTGTATGATACCAATACTTCAAATTTATTGACAATTGTTGTATGGCCTTTGGTCTGTATTGGCCAATATTCCATGTGTGCTTAAAATGATTGTATATTATGTTGGGTTATGTGGTGTCTTCTGTATGTGTCAATTAGTTGGTT
This sequence comes from Neomonachus schauinslandi, assembly GCF_002201575.2. Taxonomy (NCBI): domain Eukaryota; kingdom Metazoa; phylum Chordata; class Mammalia; order Carnivora; family Phocidae; genus Neomonachus; species Neomonachus schauinslandi. Next base: position 23,279,508 of record NC_058410.1, on the reverse strand, counting down.
GATACTGTGTTCAAGTCTTCTCTATTCTCCCCACTTTTTCTGTCTACTTTTTCTATCAAATACTGAGAAAGGAGTATGGAAATCTTCTACTATGGTTTTAAATTTATCTATTTCTCCTTTTATTTCTGCCAGTTTGGGGAGATCTTTTATTAGATGCATATAAATTTACAATCATTGAATCAACTCTTTAAACTTCATGAAATGTTTCACTTTTTCTGCAGTAATATTCCTTGGCTAGAAGTTTTTGTCTTATATTTATAAAGCAACTCCTGTTTTCTTGTGATTGCTATTTGCTTGTACATTGTTTTTTATCCTTTGTCTTTCAACCTATTTGTGTCTTTGTATTTAAAGTGCACCTCTCTTAGGTCACGCAGGGTAGAATCCTGCTCTTTAAATCCAGTTTCACATTCTCTGCCTCTTATTTTGTGTATTTGGTCAATTCACATTTAATAAAATTATGTAAATTGTGGATTTTAAGTCTGCCATTTTGTTGCTATTTTTATTTGTTTCATTTCTGTTTTGTTCCTCTACTCCTCCTTACCTGCTTACCTTTGTGTTAAGCAAACATTTTGCAGTATATTATTGTAAAATCGGTATTGGCTTGTTAACATGTCGACAATTTGTTAGTGGTGGCTCTAGGGATTATAACATGCCACTTTAACTTATCAAAATTTACTTAATCCACAATAAATGACCTCCAGTTCAATAGAGGAAACTTCCAACTATATAGTTCTGTTTACCCCCCCACTTTTTTGCATTGTTTTCATCTCTATATATTATAATCCCAACAATATAGTAGCATAAATTTGGCTTTATATATGCATATATTTTTTAAAGCATCTGATAAAAAAGAAAAAATACATATATTTATATTAACTCACATATTACATATTTATTCTTCCTGGTGCCCTTTATTTTCTCTGGTGTATCTGAATTACCATCTGGTGCAATTATCCTTCAGTCTGAAAAACTTCCTGTTTTAAATAATGCAGTGCCGCTAGCATTAATTTCTCTCAATTATTTTAATTTAAAAATGTCTTGATTTTAGCTTTAGTTTTGAAGGATAATTTCTCTGGCTATAGATATCTTGAATAATTTTTTCTTTCACCACTTTGAATATGTCATCCCAATATCTAGCCTCCATTGTTTCTGATGAAAGGTTGAGCTTTAATCATATTGTTCTCTCTCTATGTATAATGTGTCATTTTTCTCTTGTTGCTTTCAGATTTTCTATTTATTTTTAGCTTTTATTAGTTTGAATTCGATGTGGCTGGGTATGACTTCTCTGTTTTTTAACCAATTTTTTAAAAGATTTTATTTATTTATTTTTTAGAGAGAGAGAGAGAGAAAGAGAGGGCAGCAGGAGGGGCAGAGGGAGAGAGAATCTCTAGCAGAATCCCTGCTGAGCACAGAGCCCAGTGTGGGGCTTGATCTCACGACCCTGAGATCATGACATGAGCCAAAATCAAGAGTCAGGTGCTTAACAAACTGAGCCACCCAGGTGCTCCTGTTTTTATTCCAATTTGGTTTCACAAAGCTTCTTGGATTTGTAATTTTATGTTTTTCAATGAATTTAATAAATTTTAAGCCATTATTTCTTTAAATGTTTTTGTTTTTGTTTTTTCTGCCAGTTTCTTCCAGTCCTCTTCTTCTGGGTCTCTGATTATATGTGTGCTACATCACTTGGATACTGTCACAAAATTTTTTTCATTTTCTTAATCTTTTCTTCTTTTCTATTTGTCAGATGGGATAATTTTTCAAATGCATTAATTTTTTTTCTTGCAACATCTGAGATCATCTGAGTTTATTGCTAGTTTTTAAAGTTCAATAATTGTACTTTTTAGATTTGACTTTTTGAGGTTTCAAAAATAATTTCTGTTTCTTTGTTGGTATCCCTACATATTTACTCCTTATTATGATGTTTTCCTTAATTATTTGAACAAATTTCCTTTAATTGCTTGAATATATTTACAGTAGTGTTTTGAAGTTTGTAACTATTATATTCACTCCCTGGGTCCACTTTAAATTAGTGCCTATTTATAGATTTGTTCCCTGATTTTTCTGTATTATAACTAATACATTTTAGTTAAAAATTAGACACAGTAGCAACTATGGAATCTGTTTTGCCTTTCTGAGGACTGTTGGTTTTTTGCCTAGTAGTCTGTAACTTGCCGGGACTCAAATTATGAAACTTGTCTTCATGTGGTGGATTATACCTGATGTCTCTGCTGCCTAGTTCTTTGGGCTTCTAGTTGCTGTCTTTTTGTTTTGGTTTGGGTTGGTTTTAGCTGGCATCCTGGAAATCATCATTGCTCAGGAAAAAAAAATTCATACAACCAAAGGGGTGTGTGTGTGTGCGTGCGCGCGCGCGCGTGTGTGTGTGTGTGTGTGTATGCAGACACGTGACTTGTCCTGATTTTGTCTTGAGTTTGCTGATGAAAACTGACAGTTGTAGGACTTTAACTCACTGAGAGTCTCTCCACTACACTGCCATACCAATAGACTGTTTCTTTCCAAGTTGCCATGTTTTTTCCATTTCTTCATTCAGTCTTGCTTCCCCTTCCAGAACATGATGCCAAGGGGGTTGAAGGGTGCTTCAGAGTCCATCCAGTCTACCTCCCTCTAATTGTTCCAAACAACAGATTATTGGCTTTAACCATGAGTGCTTCTACTTACACTGAAGCACAGTAAGCTCTGCCAAATCTGCCCAAGGTCTTCTCTTTGTGTTCTCTCCTATAATGGCAGGATTTTATTACACTTGGGGGCCCTTCTTTATTTATTATGTTTCAACATTATGACAGTGTTTCTTACCGTCATCGAAGATGAAGCTGTTGATTTTTTTTATAACATCCTAAACTAGAAATCTGAAAACAATTTAAATCACATGGAAAATATTCAAATAATAACAAACACCTGTCCAACACTTTGCAGTTTTTAAGGAATTGCCCATTTTATTTAATGTGATCCACACAATATGCGGAATAGGTGTTGGCTATAATTCCAATTTTACCAAAATTAAGCTAAATGTTCAAAGGCTTTTAGATAGTTATGATGCATATTCACAGAATGCAAGAGACAAATGCTTTCATATTCCCATGGTCCATACCATACTCCATTTAACTTAGCTTCTCCACAACTATGGCAAGGCTCCATATTCATTTCACTCCAAAATTAATGCTTCTTTCATTTTATGCTGTTTCTGTAGCTATAAATATTGTAGGACTAATAATTGTCTAGTCTTAGAAATCTAAAAATTAAATCTAAAAGTCAAGTAATGAAAAAATATTCTTACATTTTAAATTTAGATTAAATTTGTACCAGATATATTTATACAACATTACAAAACTCACATCTCACACTTATACTTATGTAATATATAGTTCATCAATCAAAGCCAAAATATTAATTTTACTATATCATTATTTTACATATGAACATTAAGGAAAATATGTAATGTAAATAATTATAAGCTTCATAATATATGCAAAGTGAAACGTGACCAAACAGGAAAAATATGATGTCAACTTATTAATAAATTATCTATAACGTCAGGCAGAAATTCAGGGTTAAATGTGATTTGAAGGAAAGAACTTTACATCTTTAGGAGGAAATTTAGATACATAAAAGAATAAATAAAAAATTATGAAAATATTGTAGTCAATTCTTTACCTTAATGACTGGGGATTGTTTTGAAGACAAAATAATACTACAAAAATAAAATGTAATACTTTTGTTAACAATAACAATTACTGTAATTTATTGAAACCCTATTCTGTCCCAGGCTACATAATTAGTAAGTATTTTATGTTTATTACTCTTTTCAGTTAGATCTAAAAAGGAAACTTTATTACTTTGTTCAAATCTGATTAATAAATTTGAAAAGTGGCTTTGGATATGAGCAAACACATAAAAAGTAATCTTCCAGTCTGGGATTATCATTCCTCTCTCTATGAAATATTGAATAATACCTCTCATTGAGTCCTTTACACATTAGAAACTCAGGAAATGTTGATTTGCTAATAATTAAGTATAAGAAATTCCTAATTGCTTCATGACGCTTGCTCTGAGGGTCAAACACAAATTATTTTTATATCTTCTCATCTACTTTTATTTTTTTAAAGATTTTATTTATTTATTTGACAGAGAGAGACACAGCGAGAGAGGGAACACAAGCAGGGGGAGTGGGAGAGGGAGAAGCAGGCTTCCCGCCGAGCAGGGAGCCCGATGTGGGGCTCGATCCCAGGACCCTGGGATCACGACCTGAGCCGAAGGCAGACGCTTAACGACTGAGCCACCCAGGCGCCCTTCTCATCTACTTTTATGATTCAGTGAAAGGGTAATTTCTTCCATAAGAGACAGTGGCTGTTTTAAATATGTTTGAAGAATAAATCGAGCCACTTTAGAATATGACTTTATTTTGTGTTAACTGTGTTAGCGTGATGAAAAAGACCGAAGGCCAAACAGTGTCTAACAGGAATAGATTAATAGTTCTCTTGAGCTTCGTTGGAATCATTCTTACCCAAAGCAATAACCTACGCCTTGATTATAAGAGTAAAAGCTTGTTGAGTCTAGCTGAGTTGGGAAAGCGAGATCTGTGATTCAGGTTCATTTGGGGAAACCATAAAAATGATCAGGCGTACACAGACATGATTCTTATTAATTTTGGCAAAGATTTCCTTCCACTTAAATCAATGGCCAGATATAAAAATAGAAATATGTGAGCTAATGATACAACTCCATAGATCATAAATGGTATTTAGCATTTAGGGGCGCCTGGGTGGCTCAGTTGGTTAAACGACTGCCTTTGGCTCAGGTCATGATCCTGGAGTCCCAGGATCGAGTCCCGCATCGGGCTCCCTGCTCAGCGGGAAGCCTGCTTCTCCCTCTGCTTGTGCTCTCTCTCTCTGACAAATAAGTAAATAAAATCTTAAAAAAAAAAAAATGGTATTTAGCATTTAAACAATAGCCATGTTAAATTTAACGGACATATGTGGAGATACTGACAAAGCAAAACAAAAAACCAATTTGTGGTATGAATGATGATTTCTTTGATACCAGCCATAATTTTTTAAATGGGTGAGGAGAAACTGATTATAAATTTATTAATATGATATAGAAATGATTAAGAAAAAAATCATTAAGGGTACTATTGAATATACCATTTAAAAATATTTTTAATAAAATACATTTTAAAAAATATTTTATTGGTTGAATTTGTTTGGATTTTAGACATAGTTGCCAATGCACAAATGCACTAGCATTTTCCATGTCAAAATATTTTTTTTCCTGAAACTACCTAACCATTAGCAGCTGTCTATGTGAGAATAGAGGGAGGACTGTTTTCACTTCACTCAAAGATTAATGATATTTCACAGCTTCAAAAGAATCTTTTAATTCTGGCTTTCATGGCAGGCACCTCCCTCTTGTCTCCTTTAATTTTATTGCCACTTTTTAAACATAATTATTCATTCTGTGGCATATTAAAATAGTCTACAAAGCAAAAGTTTTTATTGGAAAAAAGATTTTGCTTGCTATAAACTCTGTAGAAGTACACTTCCCTCTTTCTCTCATTTACCAGGTAGCATTGTAATCATTCCAAACATTTTTTGTTTTTATTTTTGCTCAAATATTTAATGCTGGCTATTGGAGACAGGGAAAAGGGGTAAGAGAGGTGAGTTGAATTCATTCTATTTTCCTCCAGATTGAATTTATTTTTGGTTCTCCAAAAATGATGTAGCAAAATTTCAATGATAAGAAGTAAGTTCTAGGGGCGCCTGGGTGGCTCAGTTGGTTGAGCAACTGCCTTCGGCTCAGGTCATGATCCTGGAGTCCCTGGATCGAGTCCCGCATCGGCCTCCCTGCTCGGCGGGGAGTCTGCTTCTCCCTCTCCCACTCCCCCTGCTTGTGTTCCCTCTCTCGCTGTGTCTTTCTCTGTCAAATAAATAAATAAAATCTTTAAAAAAAAAAGAAGTAAGTTCTGAACTAGTGAGATTATTATCCATATCCACAATCTCTGACCTGTTATCAGAGCTGGAATTGGGCTGCAGAAGGGTCATAAACTTCAATCAGCATGGACTCCACCAGCCCCGTCTTGTTTCTAATCACCAGCATTACTCCATTTCAAAAGCCTTGGGCTTACTGGGTACTTTGTAATGTTATGTGTCCTACAGGACATGCTCCAAACTCCGAGACTTAAACTTTTAAAAATACATGTAACAACCAACCAAAACCTCAGCAAGATATTTTATGGATATTGACAAACTCATTCTAAAGTTTATACAGAGAGACAGGAGACTCAAACTAGCCAACACCCTATTAAAGAAGATAAAGTCAGAAAATTGACACGACCTGATGTCAAGACTTACTATAAAGCGACAGTAATCAACAGTGTGGTAGTAGTGAAAGACTAGACAAACAGATCAGGGGCATAGAAGAGAGAGCCCAGAAATAGACCCACATAAACATAGTAACTGATCTTTGACAAAGGAGCAAAAGCAATAGAATGGGGACAAGATGCTCTTTTCAATGAATGGTGCTGTAACAGTTTTTTGCCACCTGCAAAAAACCAATTCCAGACACACACCATACACTCTTCATAGATATTAACTCAAAATAGATCACAGAGCTAAAAATAAAATCAAACCATTAGTCTCCTAGAAGATAACCTAAGAGAAACTATGGATAGAAGTATGACTCTTTAGATACAACACCAAAGGCACAATCCATGAAAGACTTCAGTAAAATTAAAAACTTCTGCTCTGCAAAAGACATCGGCAAGAAAATGAGCAGAAAAGCCACAGACTAGGAGAAAATATTTGCAGAAGACACATCTGATAAAGGACTATTATCCAAAATATACAAAGAACATTTAAAATCCAATAATAAAACAAGCAATTGAAAAATGGGCCTTAACAGACACCTCAGCAAAGAAGACATACAGATGAAAACTCGATATATGAAAAAAGGCTCCAGTCATATGTCACCAGGGAAATGTAAATTAAGATGAGCTACCACCACACACCTATTGCAATGGCCAAAATCCCAAATGCTGACATCAAATGCTGGCAAGAATGTGGAACAACAGGAATCCTCATTCATTGCTGGTGAAAATGCAAAATGGTACAACCACTTTGGAATGCAGTTTGGCAGTGTCTTACAAAACTAAATATATCCTTACCATACAATCTAACAATGATGCTTTTTGGCATTAATGCAAAAGAGTTGTAAACTTACATCTGCAAAAAACCTGTACGTGGATATTTACAGCAGATGCTTTCATAACTGTCAAGACTTAGAGCAACCAAGATGTCCTTCAGTATGGCTAAAATCAAAAACACAGGAAATAACATGTTGGCAAGGACGTGGAGAAAAAGAAACCCTCTCACACTGTTGGTGGGAATGCAAGCTGGTGCAGCCACTGTGGAAAACAGTATGGAGGGTCCTCAAAAGTTAGAAATAGAGCTACCCTATGATTCAGTAATTGTAATACCAGGTATTTACCCCCAAAATACAAAAACAGTAATTCAAAGGGATATGCACCATTATGTTTATAGTAGTATTTACAATAGCCAAATTGTAAAGTGTCCAGTGATAGGTGGAATATATATATATATATATATATACTTTATATATGGAATAGTACATATAATATATTATAATATATGGAATATTATTCAGCCATTAAAAAATAAAGAAATCTTGCCATTTGTAATGACATGGATGGAGCTAGAGGGTATTATGTTGAGTGAAATAAGATAGTCAGAGAAAGACAAATACCATATGATTTCACTCATGTGTGGAATTTAAGAAACAACAGAAAAAAATGAGCAAAGGTATAAAAAGAGAGAGAGAGAGAGAGAGAAAGCCAAGAAACAGACTCAGCTATAGAGAACACCCTGATTGGGGGGGAGGGGAGCCTGCTTGGCTCAGTCAGTAGAGCACATGACTCTTGATCTCAGGGTCATGAGTGCAGATCCCACACTGAGCATAGCACTTACTTAAAAAAAAACAAAACCAAAAAAACAAAAACCACCCTAACAAATTGATGGTTACCAGAGGGGAGGTGGGTAGAGGGATGGGTGAAATAGGTCATGGGTATTAAGGAGGGCACTTGTCCTGATGAGCACTAAGTGATGTATGGAATTGTTGAGTCCCTATATTGTACAACAGAAACTAATACAACGCTGTATGTTAACTATACCGGAATTTAAATTAAAAAAAAAAGATGTTCTTCAGTAGATGAATGGATAGATAAACTACAACATCCAGACGATGGAAATATTATTCAGCACTAGTAAGAAATGAGCTATCAAGACATGGAAGAAATTTATTTATTTATTTTTTAAGATTTTATTTATTTATTTGACAGAGAGAAAGCACAAGCAGGGGGAGCAGCAGAGGCAGAGGGAGAGGGAGAAGCAGACTCTCTGCTGAGCAGGGAGCCCAATGCGGGGCTGGATCCCAGGACCCTGAGATCATGACCTGAGCCGAAGGCAGACGCTTAATGACTGAGCCACCCAGGTGCCCCGACATGGAAGAAATTTAAACGCATATTGCTAAGTAAATGAAATCAATCATACTATATGATTCCAACTATATGACATTCTAGAAAAATCATTAACTATGGAGACAGTAAAAAGATCAGTGGTTGCCAGGGGTTTAGGGGGAGGGAGGGATGAATAGATGGAGCACAGAGGATTTTTAGGACAAAGAAAATATTCGGTGATACATATAATGATGTATTCTTGTCCTACTACACTGGTCCAAACTCATGGAATGCATAACAAGAGTGACCCCTAACATAAACTATGGACTTGGAGGTGATAATGATGTGTCAATGTAGGTTCATCAGTTGCAACAAATGTACCACTCTGGTGGGGGGATGGTGACAATGGGGGAAGCTGTGCATGTGTGGGGGCAGAGGGGTGTATGGGAAATCTCTGTATCATCCTCTCAATTTTGCTATGAACCTAAAACTGCTCCTAAAAAAAGGTCTATTAAAAATAAGGTTAACTGGGGCGCCTGGGTGGCTCAGTTGGTCAAGCGACTGCCTTCGGCTCAGGTCATGATCCTGGAGTCCCGGGATCGAGTCCCACATCGGGCTCCCTGCTCAGCAGGGGGTCTGCTTCTCCCTCTGCCCTCTTCCCTCTCGTGCTCTCTGTCTCTCATTGTCTCTCTCTCAAATAAATAAATAAAATCTTTAAAAAAAATAAAAATAAGGTAACTGGTAATTTATGCATCTGGAAGTGAAAAAAGCCCACAATCTTAAAAAGGAATGAAATTCTGATACGTGCTGCAACAAAGATGAAACACAAAGACTTTATGCTAAGTGAAATAAGCCAGACACAAAGGGAAATATAGTATGCACCTAGAATAAGTTGAATGCAGTGAGAGAGAAAGCAGAATAGAGGTTGCCAGAGGCTGGGGGAGGTGAGAAAGAGGAGTTACTGTTTAATAGGTATAGAGTTTCAGATTGGAAAGATGAAAAAGTTCTGAAGATAGAAAGTAGTGATGGTTGACAACAATGAGAATGTACTTAATGCACTGAACTCTACACTTGAAAATGTTTAAAACAGTAAATTTATGTTATGTGTATTTTACTATAGTAAAAAAAAGTTGATATAGCTTAATATACTATTTTAACTGTATTTTTTTAAAAGATTTTATTTATTTGTTTGAGAGAGAGAGAAGAGCACAAGCAGGGGGAGAGGCAGGCAGAGGGAGAAGCAGACTCCCCGCTGAGCAGGGAGCCTGACATGGGGCTCGATCCCAGGACCCTGGGATCATGACCTGAGCTGAAAGCAGATGCTTAACTGACTGAACCACCAGGGGCTTCTTATTTTAACTTTAGTTTGAAAAGGGATTTTGGAATGTTTCAATAAAACAAATAAGAAATTATTTAAAAAGAACCCATATGTAATATAAATGAAATTATGAGAACAAGAGTCTTATAGCTTTCTTGTCAATCAAAACCAGAACTGGTTTATAGAGAACTCAGAAAAAAGTAGTTTCTGGTGATGGTACTGCTCAAAATTATTGTGTTGGAAGGGTTTCATGTGTGCTGAATACCCAGTTTACCTGGCTTGTACATTTGCAGTAAATACAGAGACACCAAAAAATCTTCAGTGGGTATGTCACACCTACATAGTCCCAGATCTTTGTCTTTCTTCTATGGTGGTCAGCCAGACCATGAACATTTGAGATGGCAAAATCTATTACACCACAATTCAAGGAATGCTGCTTACAACTTTTTCCAATATGGGAACATACAGACATTAACAGAGTCATGGAATCCAACTCGGTTTGATTTAACAACTGTTTTTTGCTATTTATTCTGTTGGTGAATTTTGCCTTTTTCACTGAGGGGATTTTTTTTTTCCATAGAAAGATCTGATTCTGTTTCTAATTATAATTAATAATAATAGCTCCTGCCATCTCTAAGCTCTGACTCTGCCAAACATTTTACAAATAGTATCTCTAAGCATAATAACAATTAATGAAGGTGGGCATATTTATTCCCACTTACAGATATGGAATCCAGCTCGAGACCAATCTCTGCCCAAGGCCACCTAATGAGTGAGTGGGAGAGCCTTGGTTTGTATCCCTGCTTCTGTGGTTCCCCTCTGTGTGTTTTTCCACTGTGCTCTGCTTTCTACTGGAGTCCCAACTTCATTGCTCCTTCTGCTGGACCCAGGTTCTAGAACTTCTTGATTTCTTAACTCTTTGAGGCCTCTATTTCAAAGCTAAGTTCAATGAGCAGCTATTCATTTGAAACAGATTGGAAAGCTCATTCCTTTTTTAAACAACCCTCATCTACTGTTTAAGAGACAGGTCTTATTTTCAGCCATATTTCTTCGCCTGGGATTGTGCTTTCCTTTGTTCCCAATTGTTCTGACTCTACCAGATAATTCTAACAATAAAATTCGTTTCTCTAGGACCAGCAGAGAAAATATGATTAAAGGTGCTATGGAAGAAGAGAAAAAGAAAAAGTCCAAACTCTGGCAATATTCCACATCAATTAGCATACTAAATATCAAATCAATAATTATGATCTAGTTGGAACTTAGGCATGCATAAACTTAAAAAAAATATTCAAACGTTTACAACATGTGCATAGATATCTTGGACTGAAAAATAATTTGTATAAATCTGTAATGAAAAAAGCCTATTTTTTCAAACAGTTGAAATTTTAAACCAGTCATCATTTTGCTAAGGAATATGGATTCAAAAATCTAAGATTAATTTTTCCTTCTGAAAAACCCCACAAGGCTCACTCTATGCAGATTAATACCTCTACTGAGCTTTTTCTCTAAATACTGATGGAAGAAATTTTTCAACTGTAGACATGTTTGATGAGTCAAGTACTGTGCGTGTATGTGTGTGCTTGTGTAAGTGTATGGCATTTGTTAGTGTTTCTAGAAATATAAGCAATATGCTGATTTTGATTTTTGTTTCAAAATTTTCTGGACTAAAACTTGGCATAAGAGTTGGTTATTTCAGAGCCACTTAGTAGCATTGCAATAAGATTTGGTAGGATGTAGTAGTTATGTCCTAAAAACTAGCATTGGAAATGATAGCTACTATCATCCTTGATATCTCACCTGTTTATTTATGAACTGGGAAAAGATTACAGCACACAGGTATGTTAAATAAAATGTGTTCAATAAAAAAAATGTGATATTATCTCCATCGATGTTAAGAAATTGCACTTCATTCAAAGTTACGGCAGAGTAAAGATATTATTTAAGAGTATTATTCAATTAGCTCAGCATGATAAGGATTTTACATACTTTGAAACTTGGTTTTTAAGCATAATTTTTGAAAAACCAGAACAAATGTACTAAACTTCAACCTTTTAAATAATTAATTCTCAATAAATGTGCTCAAGTTTGTAAGGTATTCTTCAGTTCTTAAATAATCATTTTCACCATTCAACCCACTATTTAGCATTTATTTTTCATGATCATGAAACATTTTACCTTCAAAAAAAAGCTCCATCTTCAATGGGACTTGGAGATACATATCATCCGAAGATCAATATATGAACCTGGAAAGCTAATGGAGGAAAAAAATAGTAATTTCGCAGATGGAAGTCAAACCTAAATGTGTTCAGATGGAGACCAATAGCGAACAAGCGTAACTGCTCTCAATCCAGGAAGACTCAGAAATTGGAGGCACGAGGGGCGCCTGGGTGGCTCAGATGGTTAAGCGGTTAAGCGTCTGCCTTTGGCTCAGGTCATGATCCCAGGATCCTGGGATCGAGCCCCACATCTGGCTCTCTGCTCAGCTGCTCACCCTGCTTGTGCTCTCTCTCTCTCTCTGTCAAATAAATAAAATCTTGAAAAAAAAAAAGAAAAGAAACTGGAGGCATGAAATTCCCCTGATGTCAGAAGTGAGGTAGGGGACTGCCTTGGGATCTATATAAGGAGCAATTTAGGACCAAAGACCTACTAAGAGGCAACATCAGGGGTTAAGGGGGATTCTGACTAAATGAACTTAATAGAATTCTTGTTCAGGTAAGCCAGGATGACCAGATACTACCTGGGGAATTGTCGGGATGAGGAATTTGTTCAGATATCAAGGTGGGGTTTCTGGCTAAACTGACTTAGCAGGATTCTTGCTAAAACTGAGCCCTTGAGGACATGCCTAAGGATGGGGTCTAGTCAGCTCTGAGGAGCTGGCCTAGAGTTTGGTCCAGAAGAGTCTTTGTCAGTTCAACATGTCTAAAATGTAAAATTGGTTGTCTGTTCACCTCTATAAATACTCTCGGCCATGTAGTTCTAAATGAAACGGCATGATGTCCTTTGTGTTGAGTGTGTTTATCTTTTTAATCAGCTTTTCAAATTAATCATTTTTTTCTCCAACTGTAGAAAAGTATCTCAGATACTATGTTCTGTACCAGTGAAGAATATTAGTATTGGTTTCACAAAGTGTTTACTTCCTATTTGTTTTTCTCCCAAGAGGCATTTGATTTTCCCCTCTCTCACGCACATGCATGCACGCACGTGCACACACACACACACGTGTGCACGCACACACACACACACACTTTCCATTTTCTGCCAAATCTCTGGAAAATTACTTTCCTTTGTTTTTTTTAAAAAAATGGAACACAGAAAACTTGTATAGAATCAACTCAGGAAAGCAAATGCATAATAAAAACTATTACTTCCTGTTTGCTTGTCTCTTTTTGGCCAGAGTTATGAATATCATCACAGGTTGTGTTATATCTGTTGTTCAATACTTTTGAAAAGGGAAGACAAGATTTCCCACATAAAATATGTTCCTTTAAATTATTTAAATATCTTTGACATTTGACTGTATAATACTTTATCAATGCCTCAGATAACAGTTACTGTATCAGTCAGGATAAACTAGATTATACCCTAGTAACAAATAACCCCAAATCTCAGTGGTAGGAACAAAAGCATATTTCTCGCTCACACTTGACTCTGCAAGTTTGCTGGAGTAGCTGTTCCAATCATCCTCACTCTGAAACTGATGAAATCGGCTGATGCAATCTCCATCAGTTTTTAATATTGCCAGTGGCTGCATCAGGAAGAGACGGTGATGAATTTGCACTTTACTTCTTAAAAACTTCTGTCCCAGGGACGCCTGGGTGGCTCAGTTGGTTAAGCATCTGCCTTCAGCTGAGGTCATGATCTCCAGGTCCTGGGATCGAGCCCCACGTCGGGCTCCCAGCTTCTCCCTCTTCCTCTGCCTCTCCCTCTGCTTGTGCTCTCTCTGTCTGTCTCTCTCTCTCAAATGAATAAATAAAATCTTTAAAAAACAATAAAAAAAAAACTTCTGTCCCAAAGTGACACACCATTTATGCTCATATCCTATTTCCCAAAGCAAGTCACAATCCTATGCCTCACATCCTCGAGAAAGGAAAGAGTCCTCCTACCATGTGCTGAGAAAGAGAACCACCACCCTGGTAAACAGCCCTGATGACTCCCACAGCTATATCATGTAAAAATAGCAAAGGTCCGTGTATAAATCTGTAAATTAATAAGAATCCAGTCAATCATACTTTGTTGGCATGATGCCAAGCATCAAAGAGCCTAGGTATCTGCTACGGAGGTTTGGACTAGATAAGAATCACATCTCCTTGCCCTCATAAGCCTCTTGAACCTGGTGCTTGCTTTCCATTTCCATTGTTCCCAAAATATTTATTTTCTCACTCAGAGCTACTACAGTCCTCCTCTTGCATAAATCTTCTCTACTGTAGTCCATCCTGATTAATTCTCTACAAACATTACTTTCATCCTGTGGCTCCCTTGCCAACAAGATAAACAAAAACAGAAGACAATTAAAAATAAGTCAAACTCTTTAGTCTGACCCTCCAAGCCTTCCACAATCTGCCATCAATTAGCCTTTCACTCCTTATCAGCCTCTAGAATCTATGACTGTAGCCAGGTCATTTCCTCACTTGCCCTCAAGTATTCATCATCATTTCCTACATTGTGATTAAAACAGTCCCACTGCTTCAGATTCTCACTCTGTTCCTCTGTTGCTGAGAATCAAACCTATTCTTCATGACTTCATGAAACTTCTCACTCTTCTATGAAAGTTTATTCTACAAACAATTGCCAAAGAACCTTGACAGAGATCTCAAGAAAAATCTTAGAATGCAATGCTTGCTTGCTTAATTAAGTAATTAACTTTTATCAAGCACCTAATATATTTCAAGCAGTGTGATAGTTGCATGTATTCGATTGTTAATTTAATAGTCTCAGACTTACCATCTCTAAAACCGACCTCTTGATTTCCCTCCCACACCTGCTTCTCCCTCAGTCCGCTCCCTCAGGTATTAGCAACTCAACTCACTCGGCTAGAGATGTGAAAATGCCAGAGTACTCCCATTTCGGCTCCAGATCCAATTACCAGCAAATCACCTTCAAAATATCCCAAGTCCAATAAATTTTCACCACTTCCATTTCTATTACCCTAGTTCAAATCATTATTATCTCTTTCTTTGATGATGCAGCCTACTAAATAGTCTCTGTGCTTCCACTTTTGAACTCCCTAGTTTCTATTTTCCAACATGTCAGACAACAATTTTGTCTATTCAAAATTATTCCAATATTTACTTATCCTACAAAAAAATCAATTGTCTGTTCTCTTGCCTGTAACAACAACAAAAAATTGACCTTTTGCTCTCTCAGATCTCACTCCCTCTTTTCCCTTCAAGTCCTGCCTCTCTGTTCTCCTTGCTCTGCTATGCAGGCTAAGCCTATAATACTACAGGGCATTTGCACTTGCTTATCCTTCCTGATTGGAACACTCTCCCTTTGTATAACTGCCTGGTTCTATTCTCCACTTAATTCACATTTCTTCTATGATGACATCTTATCAGAGAGGCTCTCCCTGACCACTCTGTAGAAAATAACACCTGTCATCACAATCTTTTAAAATCCCTCCTTGCTTTTATTTCATGGAACTTACCACCATCTGTATACTCTAAATCTATCTTTTATTACATTACCACTTACCATCCCTCCCACCCCAAGTGGAATTTAAGCTCAACGAAAGCAGAGACTTTGTTTTTGTCCATTGCTATAATGACAGTGCTTAGAACAATGCTTGACATAAAGTAGGCAATCAACATTTTTATTGATGAGTGAATAAATGAATGAAAGGGAAATTAATAATTATTTGGACGAATGTAGCTCTCCTAATCGCATTCGTTTACATTTGCTCTTCTTATATAGTTCAGGATTGTGTCCCAGTTTTTGAAACTGTGAAGTTTATATATTCAGCTGGATTCTCAGACACATTAACTAATGCCCACACTGCTAATGAAAGCTGATTTTGGAGTACTTTTAAAAGCAGGGTAACACAATGGCAGAACCACCTGTAAGCTTGTACTTCCTGGATCCATATCTATGTTGCTTGCATTTCTTCTGACCAGACTGTACACTCAAACCTCTATGTAAATGTTCCAAGCAAATATAGCTAGACCTGGATTGACTGGTCAAGGGTATAGGAGCTGAGTTAGAAAAAACTGAGTTTAAGTTCTGATGGCCTAGGCTCTTTTAGGCCAAATCTTGGTATCTGTCGTGCTGGTGTGAAGAGTAAAGGAGTTACTGCATGTAATTATCTCAATAGAGTGTCAGGTGCATGGGCAGCTCTAATGGTGGTAATTGCTGTCAATATTAATATTTTTATTATCAGTGGAAGACTACAGAACTAGCTGCCAGTGCATGAAATTCACAGCAGCCTACATTAGTCACCAAAGACTATGAGAATCAGACGCACAATGCATGTCATGTCAGCTTTAAAACAATAACTAATTTGTTTTGATTTTATCATAGGAAAAAAGGATTTGTGGGAAGTAGAATCTAATGAACTTGATGTTTCTCCTAGACATTGTCAAGGCTGGGTTATACAAAAGATAACTTTTGAGCACTTGAACAGAAGGAGGTATTACTAAGAGCCAGTAAGAGCTCACCAAGAACAAGTCCTATCCTCAAACTCACGCTCACGGATGAAAACTAGAACGTCTAGATTGGTAAGCAGATCAGGAGAGTATAAAAGCTCTATGAATTTCCTGATGTATATAGTGCCCTGTGATCATCTGGGGGCCCCAGCTGGGGAAAATAGATGGTATAAGAGTAAAGCAAGTCAGATAAGAACAGGTTGAAAATGTGTGTCTTCCAACATTGATTATTAGTAGATCAGTATTAGGTAGCGGGTCTCTCACAGGGCTTTGCTTGGGTCAGTATTGTCATTTATGATTCAAATATAGGAAATATAATTATTAAATTTTCATGTAACAAAAACTTGGAAAAGATTATTAACAAGATTAATAAAGGAATCAAATTTCAAACTGATGCACTGGATTGAATGCAACAAGATAAAATGTATTAGGCTCCCTGACATGGATTCTGATTATTGCATGAGGGCAGGATGGGCTGTCTGACCTGGTGACACCTTATGTGAAAAGATAAGTGGGGCCAACAGTGAGGAGAGGCCATGTGGGAAAAGTACAATATTGGAAATCACTCAGACTGGTGTGGGCTCAGCTTTTCCTTGCTTGCTGTGTGATCTTGGGTAAGTTGCTTAAACACTTTGAACTTTAATTTCCTATCTTTATTTATTTTTAAATATTTTATGTATTCATTTGAGACAGAGAGATACAGAGAGAGAGAGAGCACAAGCAGGGGGAGAGGCAGAAGCAGGCTCCCCGCCAAGCCAGGAGCCAGACGTGGGGCTCGATCCCAGGACCCTGGGATCACGACCTGAGCCGAAGGCAGACGCTTAACCATCTGAGCGAGCCAGGAGCCCCTAATCTCCTATCTTTAAATAGGAAGGAAGAATAATCATTTGCAAAACATTTGAATTTGTGGAGGCATGATATTTTTGTGAGATTAACTTTGTGTTTTCCTTTTTCCCTTTATTTATCTCCCCTTCTCTCTGTTCAAGCTTCAAGCTGATGTATGCTCACAGCTTCTGGAAATAATGAGGCAGAGAAGAAAAAACAGAAAGGATTTAGGATGTCTGGATTTGTTTTTCATACCCTAAAGCATCACACCAAGAGAACTGAGAGGATACAGATGAAATGTTGAGACACAGCAGAGAAAGAGAAGCTATCTCCCTTCTCAGGTAGGAAGGGGAAGTAAGAGAGATTGTGGGTGTATTAGAGCAGAGAGCTGAGTGGTTTCCTACATGCTGCCTCTCCCATCTCTATAAGATTCCAGAGAGGGGCCAAGTGCCTAGAATGGGAAGGACTGCTTGGAGAGACTAGGCTGATGGACAGTCATGGTCCATCAGGAAGTCAAAAGAGAGTCACAAACCTGGAGGGGCCTCATTGACAAGATTGACAACCTGTGTGGACTGATGACCAGGGACCGGAGAGGTTGATGTCTGCTGACACAGATAAATCAAGGACCCTGTTTTTCTACCTTTCCTGCTGAAGAAAGCAACTAGCCTGGTGAAAGGGAGAGGAATTGAATTGATTAAGGCGGAATGAGAGATTAAAACAGAAACTGGGTTGAATTATTTATAAATTAAGATACATATCTTGAACAACTAGCTTATAGCATAAAATTAACACTCCCTGCCACATAGTAGAAGATCAATATAATAATAGGTACTCCTATTCCTACTACAAATATTTTATGTGGGTGCTTAAAGGTCAATATTAACTTTTATTTACACAAGGGTAATATCCAGTGCAGGAAAGGTAAGGATCTCACTGTTACCAGGGGCTGTGGTATCCACTTTGAGTAGATTGTCAAGAGAGCTGATATTGACTCCGGTTTCCATAGGAAAGGGTAAATCCCATGTGTAATGAGGAGCCAGGCACTGAATGGGTAAAATAACCACAGCTGTGGAAACTGAATAAGGAAAAGCTGAGTAGAGAGAGATGCTAGCTGTCTTCAGATATTTGAAAGGCTTTTTGTGGAAGATAGAATGTCCTTGTTCTGAATGGAAGTTGATGGCATGAATGTTTGATTCAATCAACAGAAAGAGGAAGTTTCTCATAGTTGAGTGTTCATCAATGCTAAGGATTCAAACAGATGTTCAATATTCATTTTGTCTGGAATGTTGTCAGAGGATTCCTGTGTGCAAAGGAATGTGGTCCTGGCACTTTCAGTTTTAGGATGATGCCTGAGGCAGGCAGAGGCAAATGATATTACCAAATTCCAGGAAATATGCTGGGTGCTCTGTCTCGTTATCTTACTGAAGCTGCCTAATGACCCCATGAGTTAAACATTATAAGTATTATTACAAATCAGGTTTATAGTTTACATAGTAAACTGCCAGAGTTCATAGTGCTGGTAAATTACAGGAACAAGTTTTGAACTTAGGTTGTTGCATTAAAAGATCATGTACTTTCCTGTTCATTCTCCCTTTCCCTAACATGCTCTTTCTTATTTTTTTAAAGATTTTACTTATTTGAGACACAGAGAGAGAGAGAGCGCATGCACAAGCAGGGAGGAGGGTCAGAGGGAGAGGGAGAAGCAGACTCCCCACAGAGCAGGGAACCCGCCCGATGCGGGGTTTGATCCCCAGACCCTGAGATCCTGACCTGAGCCGAAGGCAGATACTTAACCAACTGAGCCACCTAGGCGCCCCCCTAATAAGCTTTCAAAGAAAAGAACAAATCCTCAGTTCAAGGACAGAAATATCAAAATACACAGATTTTACTAATGTGCTGATGAACGATGGGCCCTGTCTCAAGAAATATTTTACTATGATTCATGTAATCATATAGAAATAATATATACATTTATGAACATTTTAGCATATAATGGCACATGTAAATATACTACTCCTATCTTCTAGGCATATGTACATTTGCTTCAGTTTCTATGATAGTTAATTTTATATGTCCACATGGCTGGGCCATAGCATCCAGATATTTGGTCAAACATTATTCTGGATGTTTCTGTGAAGATTTTTTTTTTTTAAGATTTATTTATTTATTTCTTTATTTGACAGAGAGAGAGACAGCAAGAGAGGGAACACAAGCAGGGGGAGTGGGAGAGGGAGAAGCAGGCTTCCCGCTGAGCAGGGAGCCCGATGAGGGGCTCAATCCCAGGACCCTGGGATCATGACCTGAGCCAAAGGCAGACGCTTAATGACTGAGCCACCCAGGAGCCCCTATGTGAAGATGTTTTTTAAACGAGATTAACATTTAGATCAGTGGACATTGAGTAAAGCACATTCCTCTCCGTAAGGTAGGTGGGCCTCATCCAATCAGTGGAAGGTCTTCATAGAACAAAAACTCACCTCCTGCCATCAAGAAGGAATTCTGCCAGCAGACTACCTTTGGACTTGGACTTTAACTCTTCCCTGAGTCTCCAGCCCGCGGGCCTACCCTGCAGATTTTGAACTTGTACCCCCACAACCACATGGGCCAATTCCTTAAATCTGTCTTTATATGTACATATACATCCTGTTCGTTCCGTTTCTCTGAAGAGCCCTAAAACAGTTATATTTCATTGTTTGCCCTTATGTTCCCTAGCTTTAAAATTCCGAGAGGAACAACTACACACATGGGCTTGGAAGCAGCTCACTCCTTGGTCATGCCTTCAGATGAGACTGCAGCCTTAGCCAGTCTTGTGAGACACCGGGCTAAGTTGCCCTCAGATTACTGCACCTGAAAACCGTGAAATAATAAATATTGTTGCTCTAAAGAAAATTCTGTGAGTGGCACTTAAATTTTCCTAGGACAGTCTGGTGTCATAGAGACTGATTTGAATTGTAAGAACTGGATCCTAGCCCCTGGCCACTTCCAGCTAGTTAGTGCAGACCTCACATCTCTGGGTCTCATTTCCCGTTCTGTAATAAGAGAGCCCTGGAAGGAGAAACTTCAGTTTCCCTTAAGTGCTAAATTCAATGTCTTTATTAATTATACTGTTTATTCATCAAAATAAACGCTGATAAAAGTCACTAGAAGAGCACACCCTGGACTTTCAGGCCTCTGAATTTGGTGGCAGTGTTCCAGCCTCCTTTCTGCCAGTAGCTGTCTGTGCTCAAGTCCTGCTCTACTTTTTTCCCACCCCAACAATTTTCTATCACTAGCCCATCAACGTTATATAAATTTCTTTGGCACTTCTTTGTGTGGCCTGTTCATGTATGCGTGTGCATGCTCACAGTTCAAGCTGGGCTGTTCTCGCTCGGGATGTGTAATCCAGCTCTGTCACCGGAAGATTTGCCTCCAGCATCTCAGGAGCATTAACTCTGGCAGTTCACAAAGGGAAGGGAGCTACTTTCCAAGTGTGAGTCCTTTTTTTTTTTCTCTTCTCATCACTGAGAAGGTGCTTCCAGATCTTTTTGCCCACCAGCTACTTGTAGGAGCCCTGGAGTCCAGGCAGTGCACTTTCCCCAATGAGTAACTGGATTTGTATTTGCAAATCAATATTGCTGAATGAAATGTTATGTGAACATTTTCCCAGCCCCGTTAATATCCCTTCCTTTTTTTTTTTTTTATGGTGATTTTTAAAAGAAAGTGCAATTTAGTCCCATCTCTAAGTCCTAGTGAAGCAGTAGAGAGGGTTCTAGCAGGACGGTATAAGTCAAAACTGTGGACCAAGCATTTTGCCACTAGTCCTGCCAGGTTTTGCTTTCACTGAATCCGTCTGCACCCACTTTCAGAACCCCCCCCCCCGTCTGTTTCCACCTCATATCACAGCACCCACTCCCCCTTCAAACACTTCTTTCCCGAAGGGATTTGAACAACTCAAACTAAAAGCAGTGGCAAAGGTTTTACGTATTACCACTTCTTGGTGGGTATTTAAAGGCATGTAATGAAGAAGACAAAACTCTAAGCCAAAATGATGACTATTTATGGAACTATAGGTGTCAGCAAATCAGGGGGAGCAGGTAGTGGGTGTATCTGTGTGGGCGCGGTGGTGGGAATAGTTACACTGGAACTGTTGCCTTCTCAGCCTCCTCTTACGTCTGGTTTTCATCCTAGGTGGAGGAGGGTGTGGTGGGAGACCATCCCCTTTCCCCGCAGAGACCACGAGATGAGGTGATGGTACCGGAAAACACACGGACTCTCCCTTCACTCCGATTTTTAGAAGGAAAAAGAACAAGAGAACGAAGAAAGAAAAAAGAGAGGAGAGAGGTGAAAGAAAACAGAAGAAAAGGAAGAGAGCAGGGAAGGCAAAGGGACAGAAAAGAACAAGAAAAGTAAAGCAAGGCGGCGGCCCAGGAGCTTGGTGGAGGGGTCCCGTGCGGGGTCCTGGGTGGGTGAGAGCGCGGAATCCCAGCAGACGGGGAGGAGATGCCCACATCGCCACCCGCATTCCGAGCTTCTCCTTTCTTGCGCGGAGAAGACTCCTGAATTCAGGGCTCACGGCTTTCTGGTGACCTCGGGTCCGCCCCGTCCCCTCCCCCCGCTGGGAGCCTAGCGCGGCCCAGCGCCAATCGCTCATCCCGACCCGGCTCCCGTTGGGGGAGCGCCTCTCCCGCCTCGCAGTCTGACTTCTCCCTTTCTGCCCCGGGGCAGGCGATCCTGGGTGGGGCAGCCGCGCTTTGGGGACGGCCCCCGCAGCGGAGCGTCGAGACTGGGGCCGCCCCAGGGCCGCGTGAGGCCCGGCCAGACGCCGCGCACCGCCGGGGCAGCCGCACCTGAGCCCCCAGCTCGGGCCGAGGGGACGGGCGCTGGGAGCTGCTGGAGCCTGCGGGCGGGGCGGGGCGGGGGGAACGAGAGCCACAAAGGGGTGACTACGTGCCGCCTCCCGCGGGCGGGGGCGAGGACTTGCCGGGTCAGACCCCTCCACCCCCGCCCGGCCCAGATCACCTCGAGCACCCAGCACCAGCTCAGAGGCAGACCCAACCGTCCTCACCTTCTCGCCCTAACTTTTCTTTAACTTGTCTGTAAGGGGGAACCTGCCGCCCCGCCCTCCCCCTACCGCGAAGATCCGCACTTGAACTCCGCCGCGCGGGCCTTCCACCTTGCGCCGCCCCGAGCGCGGGCGTGGAGTGACTGCCGGGAAACTCCGATGAACTCTCCAGAAAGAGCTTGAAAGAGGTCCGGCCGCCGCGCTCGGCTCGTGCGCCCGGGCTCTCCATTGAGGAACTCTGAGCAGCAGAACCAGGGAAAGACTGTGGACCATGACCGTGCGGCCCCTGGGGACCTCAGCGCAGTGATGCCAACATGTAAGTCTCACCTTTCAGCTGAGAATTCCTTCACACCTTTACCTGTATCTACCCCTCCCACCCCACCTCAACTAAATGATTCTGTAAGGACTACTTTGACAGAATAAACCGGTTTGTCTTCAGTTTGACTCCTGAGGCGCTGAGGAGTGAGCTGGTATTGCCAGGCAGAGCTGTGACATGTGTGTGCGGCTTGCTTTTTTTTTCCCCAGGAAGAGGTAAACCTCACATTTGGGCGGTGTAAAGCATAATAAAAAGGGCAGGGCTTCAAGAATGGGGAAAACGTGTTTTCGAGTCAAATTAAACAAGGAGTAACAGGCGCGGCTCCTCTATCCAGGGGCCTTGCCCTGCCAAGAAAGAGGGATCCTGGATCAACACCTGGGGGCTTGGAAAGGTACTGGTATACCGAGAAAATGTTGACTTTACACATTATCACCCTTGACTGTAGAAGTTATTCTTGGATCTTTGGGTTATTTGAATTGTTTTTTTTAAAAAAACCAAAACGCGCAGAAAAGTTTCTTGGTTGTATTTTGTAGATTAAAAAGTAATGAAGGAATATGCCATTTCACGGGATGAGACCTAGGAGGCGATTTGCCTTGAAATAGATGTGGGGGACATAGAGCTATGAATGGTCAGAGAAACGTAAAAAGTTTTGATTTTACGGAGTTACCATCGAAGTGGTGAGGTTCCTCAGAGCGACCCCGCGAAAGGGCCACCCAGCAGGGCCTGAGCCTTCCAGAATGCAAAAAGGAAGATTGCTCTAAAAAGGGCCTATTTTTGTGGCCAATTCAGCAGTGGCTTTTTCTTGTAATATGTAATTTTCCCTCTGATGTTTTACTAATCTTGAGCAGATACCCTGACAGAGATTTTACTCCCTTCCACTAATATACAAGTGTTTCTAGAAATTGCTAGTCACCCTCCCTTCCCCAGCTACTGGATCCTTAAGTATTTCCATTAAAATTTCCTCTTTCAGCTTAATACCTGGGAAAAGACATGAGCCTCAGGCCCTGTCTTTCCCTTCCTTGCAGCTTCTCCTCCTCTCCCCACTCAGCACACAGTTTTAAAACAGGAAAAGAGTAGTGCCCACAAGCCTAGCACTCTACCCCTCTGTTCCTGGTAGTGAGCAGTATAATTAGAAAACAACTACTATTTTTATTAAAACTGCATGTGAAGTAATTCCACACCTGTGACTTTTAAGGTTTCATTTATGCCAGTGGAATCAGCAAGGTATAACCTGAAGTAATTTATCTTGGGATCCAGCCAGCAGTCCCACATAAGACTGGTTCTCATATACAGGCGACACATTTTGAATGAATGTGAATTTGTTTTAAACTTCAGTTTTTCCTAAAAATATAGTAAAGTTTTTAACAGCAGGTATTTGTGTAGCTTCCTTTCAGCTTTCCTAGGTAATTTAGATCTCATGGAAAATGAAAAAAAGTGTGAATACCAATTTTTAAAATAAAATGTGAAACTGATCAACAGGTAATGTACAGAATTCCTCATTATGCAGTTAAGTTATATAGCCCATTTGAATTGCGTATGACTAAAACTTCTTTTGTCATAGAGTAAAAATATGAATATTTAATCACATAAAATAGAGTTTAGTACCCTGATTTGAGTTTCTTTATTGAACTTTTTTGACTGAAAGTTTTTCCATTTCTTGTCAGATTATAACTGTTTCTTTCTCCATTTTGCTGTTTATAACTCATAACGGAATAGCTTAAGATGATCAGATTCTTTTTAGATATTAGTGTGTTAGAAAATATGGAAATAATACCAACCTTTCCGAAGTAAATATTCTTACTATCTTGTTGAAAAATGTTAAAATGGGGAACACAAACTCTATTATCTTTTAAGTTTTAATTTTAATATGTTCAAGCTCACAAACTAAGATATTTTCTGCCTACTCTTTGTGAAGAAAGTATTAATATGTTGTGACATTCAGGTTATAAAATTACAGATTTTATAAATATATTTGGAGTTGTAGTGACTACATATTTTTCATATCCTAAGAAATTTAATAGATTTAGCAAGACTTGCGTTAACTGGTCTCAAACTTCATGAAGCTCCTGTTCGTTCCATTTATGGCTTATATAAATTACATGACATTGTGCTTTTCCAGTGTGAATGGTGAATGAGGCTATTGTGTCTTGGCTTATGGGAAATATTAGAAGCTTGTAGTTTTACTGCCTAACTGGACACGTCAGTCTGATTTCTGGAAATAATGATTTGAAAGAGAATCAGTTTATACATTAAAAATAAACTGACAACCACTTCCTTAAACTTGACCATTTTTCTAACTGCCCCATCTCTTACAGAGTTTACATTTCTGATGGGATGATTAAAAGTTTCTAGAGACAATTTAGACTTTAGACTAAATAGAGTAAGACTTTGTTCGATGTGTGTGGCATGCTTAGGCAAAAAACCCCCCATATCTTTCCATTTGTTTCTGATTGGATGCCATTATTATATTATCTACATTGGATGGCATTAAGATGCATACTGGGTGACTGGGGTGATAATATTTAAAGGACTTTTCAGTGGTAACTAAAAATGCCAATAAAACTTGAACGTGGCTACCTGAGTATCATCTTACTTTCCCTTATAAGCATTACTCAGGATGGAATTATTTGGAATGCCCTAAGGAAAACTTCAAGATTACTGTGTTTAAAACATTTGTAGCAAATATGACAAAGGCTGAACATATTTCGTATAGGATAGGTAAAAAGAATTCACAAATCAGTAAGAAAAATATTTCTATTATAATAGGAGACTACAAAACTGACTTGAACACGCCAATCCAAATAAAGGAAATCCAAATGAGATGCTACTTCTATCAAACTGGTGATGATGAAACAGTAATAGTGATGGGAGTATCATGACGTAAACATTGATACACTTCAGTGTAAATGTGGATGGCTGTGTTGAAATTTATTTAGAAATAATTTTAAACCTACAGAAAAGTTGCAAGAATAATACAAAGAACACCTGTTTATCCTTTATGCAGAATCACTTAATGTAAATGTTTACCCCATTTCTGTTATTTTCCATCCTTCTCCCCTCCACCCACTACTCTCTGTATATGCATGCACACAGTATTTTTCCTGAATCACCTGAACGTTAAGTTATATACATCAGGGTTTCAGGCTTTACCTTTTTAATTGAAAATTTTATTGAGAAGTTTATAGATTGACATGCAGTTGGAAGAAATAGTAGAGATCCAGTGCACCCTTTGCCCAGTTTCTCCCAGTGGTAACATTTTGCAAACCTGTAGCACAATACCACAACCAGGATATTGATACAGTACTCTTTTTCAAATGTGTTTCTCAGGGTTGCCTTTTAATTTCAATTGTGGTACAAGTCATGGTACAAGGGATGTTTCTGCTCAAATAAGGGTCAAGATGTGTGCAGATTTGAAGAATAAATTATTCTACCTATTTGAAGTGGGGGCGAACCCAACTTAATAAAAGAACTTGAATTGAGTAATAGAATAGCACTTTCTCTTTTTATTCATTGCTTTGGCTCGGAACATGATCTTTAACCAAAAGGAGAAATACAATTATGAGCAGACTTGAATAAACCAAATTACATTCTTTTCACTCTAGAAGAATTAAGGTACTCTGTGCTACTCCTCATGCCCCTTTGTGATAAGATTTGACATAGAAATACAGTTGGGAGATGGGGAGTGAATGTAATTCTGACCATTGCGGGTAAAAGAATTAGTGCCATGTCAATTTCTCCACTGATTTCAAAATGTCTTCACTAATTTCTCTTTAAATTTGACTTTTAAGGGATCCCGCAGGACTAAAGAGGTGCAAGATGGTAGGTTTTCTAGATTACAGATTATTTTAGTGATGTGTTTGGATTCGGTTGCATTTACAAGGGGTCATTCTGGCGTTAAAAAATTCCTGTAGAACGGTTAAGTTCTAGAGTCCCTGAAATAGGACTCAAGCATATTGTATTTTGTAGACTATGCCATTTGAAAAGGGGAGCAAGTTTGCAGTTAGAGGCAGGTGACTTGGAAGCCAGGTGACCCAGTGGGTGTTTTGGCACTGCCACCACGGATTACATGATCTTGGGCAAGTAGTTGAGCTTTGTAACATTTTTGCCTGTGCAGTGATTGGTTTTATTGCATAATTTTTAGATTCTGTTCAGGCGATAGAAGTCTATGTAAGACTCTTTTACTTAAAAAAAAAAAAAAAAAAGTTCTTGCTCTCTTCAGAACTTTGAGGCTACAACTTAAGTGATAGAAGACTGCATTATGTTTTTTATGGTTCCCATTTAGAACCTTAGTAACCCTGTTCAGGATTTTCCGTTCTTGTGAGAAAGTTGTTTGAATCTCAGGGATGTGTCTTTGCTAAGTGATCCCCTGAGAAGACACACAGTGCTTTCCTTCCTCTGTTCTATTCTTAATTTATTTGTTTCTGTTCTTCAGTAAACAGTCAACTGGATGAAAGTTGACTTGTCATGGGGTTTAAGTTTGGTTTCAAGTGCTTGCCTGTCCTGGGTTCCTTTTCAATACGAAGTGATGGAGTCTTGAGACCTCCAATGCACAAAGCACTGGATCATCATTTGCAGCTCTTGTCTGAAAGGATTGCAGGCAGCTTTTGTAAAACAGCTTCAGGATTGAGTCTGGAATCCCTAACTGTCAGAACCTGTTGTAGCAAAAGAAAGTTGCGTGATGAAATAAATAGAATTGAATGTTGCCAAGCTAACAAACATGATTCCTTGAGGATTGTTGAGGGAGCACATAAATCTAAGAGGGGACCATTATTTACATATAGATAAAGGAAAACTGTCACGTGCCACAAAGATTAAGAAGCTGGGAGTTCTCTTGGGCTGACACTCCTGACTGTTAATGGTACAACAGGCAGCCAGTTTTGATGGCTCCGCCCCTTTATTTCCCTGGTCCTCAGCTTCCTCCTCTGTAATATAAGGTTAGACTTCATCTTTGGTCTTCCCAGCTCTAAACTTCTTTGAATATATAATTGTGTTTTTTTTTTTTTTTTTAGAAGCATACTCATTCATCCATGGCATGAATTGGAAACACCTCATTCATCCAACATCAGTGGGAAATGGACCCATTCTTCCAAATGAGTGAACTTTCCATGTAACAGAAGTCTATCGTCTACCCTTTCTTTTTTTTTTAAAGATTTTATTTATTTATTTGAGAGAGAGAGTGAGAGCACGAGCAGGGGGAGGAGCCGAGGGAGAGGAAGAAGCAGGCTCCCATCTGAGCAGAGAGCCTGATGTGGGGCTCCATCCCAGACCCTGGGATCATGATCTGAGCCAAAAGCAGATGCTTAACCAACTGAACCACCCAGGTGCCCCTATGGTCTACCATTTTTAAAGCCCTTACCAAGTGCCATGCAGTATTATCTCTTATCTTTTTGATGGATGATATCCTATTTACAGAAGAGGAAATAGTCCAACGTTTTAAGGACTTGCCTTTAAAGTCACACAGTAAATAGAGGCACCAGGTTGTAATTCTGCTATTCCAGACTTCACATCCATTATTATTATATTATGATGATGATGTACTGTGGCATATTGCTTCTCATAAGTAGTAACGTTGCTTTAAATTTCAACTGTTTTGGATGGATGTATTTTAAAACATGCCCTCCATACAGAAAATTACTCTTCAGATCTTAAGCTTTGCTTACTTTAGAATTTCCATTAGGAGCTGTGTGATGCTAGAACTTCTAGTTGGATGAATATAAAAACATGGCATGGGTATCAGACATTACTCAAAATTTCTGTATTCATGGCAGACATGAATAATCCATTCCATTTCTGTTCCCAGGTGATCCAGAAGTAGTCACAAAGTCAATTGACTGGTGTTGGTTTATGACATCCTATTGTCTGTTCTTGTTTAAGCCTTTTCTTTTGATTTTAGTACGGACAGAATAACCATACTTCTATTAGAATGCCCGGGATGGTAGTAGCAATAATAATAGCTAATGTTTGTTGAGTGCTGAGTGTCAGGCACTGTCCTTAAAAGACATGATCTGATTTAGTCATCCAGCAACTCTGTGGTTTAGGTTCTACTGCCATTTCTATTTTACAGGTGAGAAATAGGAGGTGCAGGGTGGTCAAGTAAATTTCCCAAGGGTTGCATAGCTTACAAGTAGCAAACCTTGGTCTGTCTGACTCTAGAGCTTGTTCTCTTTGCTGCTTAGGTGGTCTCTAACAGTAAAGGATGGATTGGAAATGAAGGCTTGAGGCAAGTGGAGGAATCATTTGATGTCTATTTTTGCTGACTTGAGTATTCCCTCTCCTACTTCTCTGGTTTTGTGTTTGGTATTACATATTTACTCCAGATAAGCAACCTTCAGGCATTACACAGAAGGTATTACTGTGATCCTACAGTATCTCATTGGTTGTTTCTCTTTTTAAAAATAAAAAGACTCTCAATTATCACCTGGAACCATGGTAGCTCCCTTTGGAGATTTTAAGATCTGGAGATTTCTTATTGCTACTTAACCATCTTCCTGCCTGATGGCTCTCATGCTCACCAATCCATTTATGGCCCTTACGGTGACTGACATTTATACTTGCTGCCCCATTCACAGGCTTACCTCTTGTGATGGGGTTGAGTCAATGCAAGGTATCATACCACTGTTGGATGCCAAGATAATATGGATGTTCCTGTCTAAATTATTATTAGGTACAATTTTGAGTTTAAAGATGAGACCACTGTATAGACAAATAATTGAGAATTTTCAAAGCATCGACCCTCCCTCTAATGTCATTTACTAGTTCTATAATACTTGGTGTTTGCTAGTCATTCAAAAACATTGATAGCTATTGTTATATATAAAGAAGTTATTCTTTTTGAATGTTAGTGCTTCATTGCTTTATTTTAGGGGAAAGAAGACAATTGGACAATTTATTTTTATTTTAAATATTTCCATTTGTAAAGCAGCAGATGTTATAAAATGACAACATTTCCTTAAAGTCTAAATTTTTGGAAGATTATCAGGCGCTTGGGTGGCTCAGTTGGTTAAGCGACTGCCTTTGGCCCAGGTCATGATCCTGGAGTCTTGGGATCGAGTCCCACATAGGGCTCCCTGCTCGGTGGGGAGTCTGCTTCTTCTTCTGACCCCCCCCCCCATGCTCTCTTTCTCATTCTCTCTCTCTTAAATAAATAAATAAAATTCTTTAAAAAAAATAAATTTTGGAAGATTATAGGAGAGGTTGGTATAAAATCCTCTTGCCACCCAGATGGTCATGTGACTGGTGATGCTGAAGGTTGAAACTGAAATTGCTTTATTTTTTAATAAATGAACTTGAATTATCTGAATGTTTCCCCATCTTCACTGGGAAATCACCTGTTATGTATATTCTCTGATAAGGAAGGTGCCACCAAATGGCAAAGGACATGCATGGATTTTTTTTCTTTTGCCTCATTAGCCTAAAAGAGCTGATTTGGTTTATCATCGTTAAAGTTCCTTCTTTATTTGGAAGCAAGATTGAAATGATTTCTATTTTCCAATCTCTGCTGAAAACCTACACTTGGACTATGATTGTCCTAATGCCTTACTGAATACTGAGTGTCCTGATGGTTGCTTTCTTCCATTGCAGGATGTTTCACTCAGATCAAATGTGGAACTGTCATTGGAAATGGAAGCCAAGTTCTCTTTTGTTCTTACTTGCTTTATGTATTGTGTATGTTCCTCTTTCAGGTAAGTAAGACTCTTTGTCTTTTAAACCCTGAATTTAATAATTATCGCGTTGTCTTTAGTATAACTGTGCTACTGATTTAAGTCAACTTTATTACTTGTCTTTTTCTTTTTCTGTTATTGTCCTTATAGGCTTTTACTGTCCATGGCCTCTCTGACTTCTATGTGAATACTCTTACTTTGATCATTGTTCTGTTTTCTAATGAGTGTATTTCTTTAATCTTTGCTGCATTTCTGTTAGTTTTATTTATTTATCTAGCCCATATTGAATGATGAGATAGCTACGTATCTGACATTAAAAATGTGCTAGCTCTTTCTTCGGCTATTGAATAAATATACAGTACTCGATTCTCTTTTCAAGTTTTCATATAGTTATTTACGGAAAGTATAGACTTCGTTGTGTTTATCCTGATTTTCTTACCATGTTGCAGTATGAGACAGGAAATTTGAAATTAAGTTTTTAGACCATGAAATTTATTTAGTTGGATTAAGATGACATGAAAAATTTAATTTTAATTATAGCATTTTTGGAATAAAAATATCAAATCTTTGTAATTACAATTTTTTTTCTGAACTTTGAAACCAGATCCTTTTAGCTGTTGTTGCAAGCTAAATTTTCTATAAACAGTTAATGATATGAATGAGCCAATCAACCTGAGGAATGTGAATGATATTTAAAAGTAAACTGTTTCTCCATTATCTGATTTTGTGCCTGAGCAAACTGCATTTCTCTTAAGTCCGTTTTGTTTTACTCTTTTTTTTTAAATTGCTGTATTCATTCAGTATACTATATTTGTTTTTAGAATAAAATCGTTACTCATGTAGTCTTATGTATTTATTACTTTGGGTTTAATCAAGATATTATGCATTCCATATTTATAATATATCTGTATGTTAAAAATAATACATTTAATGAATCATGAAAATAGATTATCTGCTAAAATTGTTTATTCATAGATTAAGAAATTCAACTCCTATTTATTATATAAATATGATTTTCCAAGCCAGCAGGTATTTTAAGAGTTTCAGCTATTAACTTGGAAAATTCCTGGCACTTGCTTAATGGCTTCAAAACAAAACTGATCTTTGAAGTTTTTTTGTGTATTTGTTTCAATTTCATGATAAAGCCACTCTTTCTCTTACTTTCATTGCCAAAAGAGGAAAGAAACTTGTGAAGAGAACTGAAAATTCAATATACATTGGATTTACTTGGTTACAGTATTGGATTTTTTCTTAACTTTGAAAAGTGATCCTCAAAGAACCAATTACATGATGTAAAATAAATTATGAGATTAAAATTTTAGTCGAGGTCTATTTACTTTCGTTTTTGTTAGGTCATGGCCTTTGTCAATTTTCAAGGCTTTTTCAGACCTTAAGTTGAGACTTTTTATTTTTGATGTTAATATTTTAATTGACATATGCACGTTCATTATTTAATCCCTTGAATCAATGAAATGAAACACATGTTCTCAGACTAATCAAAAGGAGTCAGCTGGCTAGGACTAGGGTGGGGCCAGGGAAGCACCTAGGTTGCAGAATTTAAGGAGGGGACTCATTCTCAAAGTCATGGGAATCAAAGTCCTTAAGTTTGTTTTTAAGTTACTGTCTCACATAAGAAATCTTTTTAAAAAAATTCCTTCCATTACCCAGTACTTTATGTGCATCATGTAAGGCTTTCTGACAGATAGTAATCTGTGTTTACACATGAACCCAGAACACTTTGTATCTATGTATCTGTAATCATGATTCACTCAGAATGCTGCCACTTCACCCATGGGTATCTAAACTCAAAAAAATGCTTTGGGGATTATTATTGGTATTTTAATATAAAATTTTTGCCTTACAACTCAGTATAAGATTCCCTAAAATAATGCATATCAAAACTTCAGACATATCTAATGTTCAAAGTCCTGCCTTTACAACATAGTGTAATTTTGATTAACTGTATTTTTGAGGAACATTTGGTGCTTAACTGTGATGTTGTATCTCAGTGTATGCATTCTCTGACGTTTTCACTTCTCTGGATGACCTCTATGTGATCTTAGGGAGTCCAGTGGCTTTCAGTGGCATCTTGATGCCAGTGTCTCCTAAATCTGTATTGTCAGCCCTGGCCCCTTCCTTGACTCTGGAGTCACGTCTGGAGTTGCTTATCCTCATCCATACTTGGATATGTAGTGGGCCTCATACTTCACAGGTGGGAGCAAGACTCTTGACTCCTACCTCCTATCCCCAAATCGACTTCACTTTCTATCTGTACAATCCATCCTACTATATCCTGCTGTTCTCTCCCACCTTACTATTTCCTAGATAGGTTGGCCCATCTGTTTCTTGACCATGCCTCCTTATTCCCTCTTCTTCTTAAGCTGCACACACCTGGTTCTTTCTTGACACTATGCTCTTAATTATTACCACCTCAGATAAGCCTTCCCGTCTCCTAATTCAAAGGTGCCCCTTAGCCACCCTCTTACCATGTTACCCTTTACTGATAATCTGTATAGATTTTGGTTGCTTCCTTGGTTTTTAATGTTTTGGTAATTTGGCTGTGATAGCTAGGGTAGAGGGTTGACAAAACCTCTTTTGATTGTTATGATTGAACTTAGGTGAGATGATTAAAAATTAGAATCCTGTAGTTTGATTTGGATAACATCCTTCATTTAATTCAAATAATAGAATTGCAAGGTTAAGTCTTCTAGTAGGCAAGTTAACAACTGTAGTCTCATGGGGCATTTACAAAGCAAACAGTATAAAGGTCTGTGCCCTTAGGATTTAAAAAAGGAATGTAGAAAAAGCTCGTTGTCCCTTGACAAGTGATGAATATAACTTTTAATAAGGACTACAACAAAACAGCAGCTGAATATTTAAACTAGTCCCACAGAAGTGGAGATTAAAACAATAAAACATGATATTTTAAATCCACTAGCTTGACAATATTTAGAAACATTGATAATATCCATATCCAGTATTCTCAAAGTTGTTGGGGAAAGGTCACACACTAATACTGCTGGCTCTGTCTCTTGGGGGGAGTAAGTAGGCAACATTTTTTAAAAATTAAGAATTTGCATCTTTGATAGATACCCACATGTAGGTACCTATCCTACAGAAATAAATAGTATATACAGAAATATGTGTAGTATGTTAACTCTAACATTGTAGTAACAAATATTCAGCAAAGACTTTACTTTTTCTTCAACAGGGGAATGGCTATATAAATTATTTTATGTTAACACAATGAAATACTATGCAGCCATTCAAAACAATGTGGTCAAACTGTGTATATTGGCTTTGAAAGATGTCAGTGATAATAATGTTAAGTTAAAAAGCAAATTGCCGAACAATATCAGATCTCTAATAGGTTGTGTTACAAAACCAGAATGTGTTATGTATATATGTGTTTAAGATTATATAAAAATCATAGTAAAACATGGAGTGATACACATCAGGCTTTAAAATGGGTCATCCTCAAGAACATAGGTTGGAACGAGAAGGGGGAAGGCAATGGAAGTTTATACGGCTCTGAATTATTTACCTTGTTACAATGAACATATATTACTTTAGTATTTTGAAAAAACAAAACCTGATCATTTTTTTTTAAAGCCACATTAAAAAACTGCCAGGGAGACTCTTGAAGTACATGAATGTTCTAATTTTCTGTTAGACATGCAACCGTTACCTTGGCTCTTCCTTTACTTGATAGGAATCTGTTAAAGGTGTTTCAAAAAATAGCCTCTTTTTAGGGTGCCTGGGTGGCTCAGTTGGTTAAGCGACTGCCTTCGGCTCAGGTCATGATCCTGGAGTCCCTGGATCGAGTCCCGCATCGGGCTCCCTGCTCGGCAGGGAGTCTGCTTCTCCCTCTGACCCTCCTCCCTCTCATGCTCTCTGTCTCCCATTCTCTTTCTCTCAAATAAATAAATAAAAAATCTTAAAAAAAAAAATAGCCTCTTTTTAGGTAGCATGACACTCCATGGCTCTGAAGATGAATGATGGTATCTCAAGCAGACTGAAGGTTACCGCTTCAAGTAGAATGGGAAATAAACAGCCAGGAGCCAATGAATTCCTAAGCAACCCTGAGCCTGTTTCCATACAGATAGCCTTAGTCATGAGTACTGAGGGAGGAGCCTCCCTTCTCTCCTGAAAAATAGATGATATCAGCAGATTATTTAAAAGCTCAGTGTTGTTCTAATATCTATGATACATCAATAGCTAAAAGGGGAAATGTTTTTGAAAGTACAATCTGGCCCGAATTGTGTACTTTCTAGCCCAGAGCACAGCACAGTTCTAGAAGGCAGGTAGGTAATTAGGCAAAAGCAATCCTGTACTTTCTGTTTGTTTGTTTATTTTTCTCATGATCAAAGAATGAGCAGTTATTCTATAGCATCAATTACATTGCAATCAGTATTTATGTGTTAGGCATATCACCTTATGCATATTTTTATATTTGATTAAAAATACATAGAAAAATCTTTTTACAAGTCTGCCAAGTTTTTTTTGGCAATTTCAGTATTAATGTGTCTGAAAGGTAAAAAAACAAGGTTCCAATTGTGCCAACTATTTTTTTTTTTTTTTTTAATTTCAGTCTAGTTAACATACAGTGTTATATTAATTTCAAGTGTACAATATAATGATTTGGCACTTCCATACATCACCCAGTGCTCATCAGGACAGGTGCCCTCCTTAATCCCTATCACCCATTTCACCCATCCCCCCACCCGCCTCTCTTCTGGTAGCCATTAGTTTGTTCTCAGTAGTTAAGAGTCTTTTCATTGGCTTGTTTCTCTCTCTTTTCTCCTTGCTCGTTTGTTTTGCTTCTTAAATTCCATGTATGAGTGAAATCATATGGTATTTGTCTTTCTCTGACTTATTTCACTTAGCATTGTACTCTCTAGCTCTATCCATGTTGTTACAAATGGCAAGATTTCATTCCTTTTTATGGCTGAATATTATTCTATTTGCATATACATACCACATCTTATGATACGCACACCGTATGTCATACCATATCATATGAATACATACCACATCTTCTTTATCTATCCATCTATCAATGGACACTTGGGCTGCTTCTAAAATTTGACTATTGTAAATAATGCTGCTATAAATCACTCATCATCAAGGAAATGCAAATCAAAACTGCAATGAGATATCACCTAACACCTGTCAGAATTGCTAAAATCAAAGATACAAGAAACAATAATTGTTGGCAAGGATGCGGAGAAAGGGGAACCCTCACACACTGTTGGTGGGAATGCAAGCTGGTGCAGCCACTGTGGAAAACAGTATGGAGGTTCCTCAAAAAGTTGAAAATAGAGCTACCCTACGACCCAGCAGACTGTTCTTATCAAGTGAAAAAATAGCCAGAATAATGATCAAGCAACTAACAGAAAATTACATAGTAACAAAGTTTGTTTTTCAGTAAGGATCAAAATGTTCCAAATTACTATCTGCAGCCTTCAGCTACTCTTTTGTTATTCTACACTTGAGATGAGAGGAGTCAATGTGATTGAATAAACAAACTCCAGAAATGTGTAGACAAAAATTTCTTTAAAGCATCTTCCCAGGTAATTTCCTTTGTGTACTTTTGAGATGGTCTGAATTTGATGTAGGTAACTATGAAATCCTACATTGGGGTCGAAACGTCAATCACATAAATGTGGAAAGAGAATGACTTGTCACCACAGTGACAATTTCAAGTGACTGAGCAGTGTGAAGGGGCCACTAATGAAGCTGGCCCCACTTAGCTTTAGGAAGAGGGGGTTGTCAGCAGACCCTTGCTCCTCCCTGGTCAGGTCACGCTGTTTGCAGGCACGGTTGTCATCCTTTAGAGAGAACTCGTGATTGTAGCAGCAGAGGGCAGATGTGCTTGGTGATGGGTCTTGAGCGCTCTGAGGAATGTTCTGGGGCATCTGAGTCTCTGCTGTGCTATGAGAAGCCTCTGCGGGGGTGGGCTGCCACGGTAGACTCACAGCCTTTGTCAGACACAACATGGTTGCTTTTGTGTAGCAATTTTTTTTTTTTTTAAGTAAAAATCCTGCTGAATAAGAAAAAATTAGAGAAATGGCACATCTACTTTGCAGCAATGAAGTCAGTGGGAATAAGATAGTGGCCTTCAGATATTTGAAGAGTGGTCATTTGGGAGTGATAACAGACTTATTCTAAATTCTCTCAGAGCAGAGATAAGACGATTGGGTTGGTGCTCTAACTACCAGATGATTCTCCTAGTAATTGGTTGCCAAGAAATAAAACCAGCTGTCCTTTAAATTCCCCATCGCTGGGAATCAGGACATGAAGAAGGAATCTTAATGTTGAAGAAGAATTTGTACTAAAGACCTTGAAGTTCTTCTCAATTTACAACTTAAAGACTAAGAGTGTGTGTGTGTGTGTGTGTGTGTGTGTGTTGTATAGGCTAGTTTTTTGAGGTACACAGAGTTTTGTTTTACTTCAAAAGTTTCTTCTGTGTGCATTTCCTTTCAGTGTAGCAGGTAATTTTTATATTGAACTGGAGACTGGGCAGGTAACTTTGTTTGATAGGCGAGACCTGGGGGAACTCTAGACTTTGGCAGATACAACATTTTCTTCCACTTTCAAATGAATAATTCTCTAAGGAGTTTTCATTTTATTTCAGCAAGTAGAATATGTGCTTTTTGGCACCATTCTTACTACGACTGCAATATCATAGGATTCCGTAAGTCAAGAATGTGGAAAAGAACAAAATGGAAACAAACCAGAGAGAGAGAAAGAGAGAGAGAGAGAAACTTATTCCAGATTTTAAAAGTAAATATATTTTGCAGGGCATGGCAGCAAAGGAGAGAAGTATGGAGGTTAGATGAGAAAATATATTCACCCCACAAAGAATGTGAAGTCACACTATTATAAAAATCCTTTCCCTTCCGCTGCGCTAAGGCAGTAGACACCTGAAAAGAAAACATCTTTTGCCAGCACACAGGTGGAGGCTCTCACCAGTTCAGATAAACCTTTCTAACTACAAACAAACAAAAACCTCTCAGAGAGACATAAAGTAGTCTTGGTTTACAGTCATTCCTAAATCAGCTTCATGTTAAACTTGTGATTGAGAAAGGATACACTGTTTTAAAAAAAATTACAAAGTTTTCTTTTGTACAGCAACTCTTATAAATCAAAAAAGATGTCTTTCTCCAACATAATCTGCCTCCTGCCTGGTGCTCCTGGTTTAGATAAAGAAAAGCGAGAAAGTGTTCGTTCACACTAGAGCTCAGGGGATAGATTGTGTCAACTCAATTAAAAATCAGATTTTTTTTCTTCTCTTTAATTATGAAATTACACTAATCACTGTTATTAGTTAGGGCAAAGCTACACTGCTCATGCTCTTTGCAAATCTCCGAACAAAAAGATCTTCTTAGATTTCCTTCCCTGGTCAAAACTTTAAAGAGTGTTGTCAAAGTGAAATTACAGAGCTGAAAAAAAGAAAATCGTCTGAATGGGAATATTAATCACTGCTTTTAAACATTTCCACAGTTCTTTCCTTCCTTTATTTTACTTTTTGATTTAAGTATGTATCATTAATACTGGCCCCTATTAAGTATATGTAACAGTTTTGCTGGATTACTGACTTTATTGAAGAGAATTTTAAGGCACAGGATGAGAGTTTTCTGGTCCTAGTGATTTCAGTGGCCTCAGTAATGGTGCTATGGGTGGGGGGGGGAAGCAAGACTTTTAAAGATATTTTGCCTGGGTGTTAGGTTTTCAGAAAGAATGAACTCTGAGTATGCACACTGGGGCACTGTGGAATGTGGCCTCCACCAGTTCCTGAATGTTCTTAATCAGATTGTGTGCACCAGTTGTCTACTAGCTGGGTCATCACAGGTCAATATTAACTTTTTACCTGGACTGCCAATCTCATCTCTCTTGAGAATGGTAACCTGAAAATCTGTTCCCTGTAGGAAGCTCATGATCACAGCATTTCTATTCAAGTACTGATGAAATACTAATAAGGTTTGTGGTTTTTCTCTTGAAGCCTTTGCTCATTTGACATAGAACTTTTTCCTTCCAGTTGAGTTGCTTTGATGCTTTTGTTGGTGTTTGGTTAGGACTCCCATGACTTACCATCTGACTTGCTGTCATGTCTCTCACATATATATTAGAGAGGTCTGCCCCTTTTAGTAACTACTCCAGAAGAAAGTCCTCTCTGAATTTTCAAACATTTCTTGTGTTGAAGGGGGTGTCTGTTTATAAATATGCTATGATCTTGTGGCCCCAAAAGTGGTTTTCAGTAAATGTGTAGTGAATGAATCAAACTGCTTTTCCAAGCTGCCCTTCTGTGCCTTTGATTTCCCTTAGCAGGGTGAGTCTAGCTGTTTTAAGATCAGAGCCTTGCCCCTCCCCCTAATATTATTAAAGTATGTAAAACACTTGGGAGAACATTATGGTATTTAAATACCATAAAAGGAACATAGAGTTAATATTGCTTCTTTTAGATGCATTTAAAAGCTGAAGGCTATGTCGTAATAATATCACAATAATATTTAAATGTTGTGTGCGTATGTGTATCAAATACACGTTAGAGCAAAATCGTGGTCCTTAATGTTAGGCATTTTTGACATTGTTGATGAGGAGGCTGATATGAGACAAATAGGAAGCTCTGTAATATGTGGTCTAATAGAATTGTAAAGGTGATATCAAGGGATAGCAGAGGAGAGCTCAGATAAGTTTTCATGGAGGAAGTAATGTTAAAACTGTGTCATTGGGGTGCTTGGGTGGCTCAGTCGGTAAAGCGTCTGCCTTTGGCTCAGGTCATGATCCCAGGGTCCTAAGATCGAGCCCCACATTGGGCTCCCTCATCAGCGGAGAGCCTGCTTCTCCCTCTCCCTCTGCTGCTCCACCTGCTTATTCTCTCTCTCTCTCACTGTCAGATAAATATATAAAATCTTTAAAAAAAAAAAAACCTATGTCTTCTATCAGGGGTGCTGAACAAAATATTTACAAAATGGTATGGCTTCCTCACTGACCATTTGAAGAGGTTTTCCTGCAATCAGATTGTATGGCTCACTGTAAAAGGTGAGGCAGTCATGGGACTGGTTTCTACCCATCAGTTATCCCCTCTGATGGGAACAGAAAGCAGGAAAATGGAAAATGGATTTGACCATTGAGAAGGGCAGTGTTGGGGGAGAAAGGGCCAAAGGCAAACCCATGGATGCCTTGAAAATGACTGTGGAAGGATAAATAATTCTTGTTACCAGAATAGAGGGTCTCTGCAGAAGGGAGGAAGGACTGAAGTTAGACCAGTGAGTGGGAGGCCAGACCGTGAAAGATATCACTCGGGGTGGTTGTGCTGACAGAGCTGAGGACTTCCAGCCCAGGAGGGGAGGGAGATGCGTCACCCCCGGCTACGATCAGGAGGGTCTGTGCAATCAGAAAAGCATGCTGAAGGGAACAGAGGTTGAGAACTTCCCTAGGGTTGTAGTTAGGTAACTCCATGACAGAACTGTTTTTCGTGTATTGAATGCCTATTTCATGCTTTTTCTCTATTGTATCATTTTGCTCCAGAAATGGCGGCCTCACTTTGCTCACCAATGGTGAAGAGCATCCATATACATATCAAGAAGCTGGAGATACTAATAGAATTCCAGGCGCCCTTGATGCCTTCTCTTTCTTGCTCAAACCCATATTTAATTGTGACCAAGGGTTGCCGAATCTATATTAGAAATGTTGCCTTCATCTTTGTAACTGTTACCTCCAAGGCGCTCATCTCCACCAGGTGTGTTAAATGAGCTCCTAAGTCATCTCCCTGCATCCAGTGTTTCTCTTAAGCTACACTCGGAATCATGCCATTGCCCTGATTAAGTTGCCTTGGAGATTCTCATTACCTACGGGATAGAGTCCAGTCCTTAATTTATGTAATTTCATGGCTCCCTAGCTTTGTTGTGCCCTATCAAGTGCCTGCCAAATAGTAGGGCCTCAATTAAATATTGAATGAGTGCCCCAGGTAAGGAATTTATATATTTTTGTGAAGCAAAATTAGGATTTAGCCATGGATATTATAAATATCTGTTATATATGTATTATAAATATCTGTTATATATATCATGAATATTCAGTTATGTTATCATAGGTGCTCTGTTAAGTTTTAGAAACTAATGGTCAACACTTCTGTCTTTGTGGAAGACCAACTCTTTGAGAGAGGAAATTTCATAAAACTTTACAAGAATTATTTGTGCCAAAAGAAGAAAGTGGTCACTCTAAATGTGTACAATAACCAGAATAGTTTATTTATTTACACTTGCTTCAAGGACTGAGCTTCTTGTGGAAATGTATCCTTTTTTTAGTACCAAACTAATCTCATCACTATTAAAATACACACTTATACTCTTTTTAAAAATGCCTACTTTTAATGAGAATGGAAAAAAGGTGATTATTGTCTTAAAATTCTTTTAGCTGTTCTCCTCTTTCCCCTTTGTTAGTCTTTTCCACAGCTATCCTCACCATCACCTGTATCTTAAACATTTATCTTGCTTTATGCCGTCCCCAGGTTAGCTCACAAAGATATTCATATCTTGTCTTTTTAGAACAAAATTTTCCCACCTCCCCTCAAGACTTTTTTTCTTTTAAGCAGTCATTTTTATTTGTTACTCTCCTCATTTCTGAATGTCTTGAAAGAGTAGTGTACATTTGGATCTGTTACTTCCTCACCCTTAAAAAAATAGATAATTCTGTTTTGGAGATGCATTGACAAGTATCTGTGTGTGTGTGTGTAAACAATTATGTTGTGGTTTTCTAAAGCCCTAAAGATCTCCTGAGTAGTCTGATGTTTTCCGAAGGTTTTTTATTTTTAAGAATTTTTTAAAGTAGATGGAACATATTTGCTATAATAATGTTTGCTATTAAAGGAATAAGGAAACCCTTCCTTCATAGAAAGTCTTTTTTAGGATGAAATTGTGTCACAATATTGGATGACTAATGATTTAGAATTTAGTATATTTGCATTTAACTTTTACAAGATACCTTTTTGCGTGCAGTGTTTCGTATTCTTCAAATTGTTCCTTTAGGTGCCTCTGACTTCCTGTCAGCTTATATTCTTTTTTTTTCTCATTTAAATCAAATTTATATCCTGATTTGCCTAGTTGGTTCTGTTTTCCATTCCTGTTTCTTTCCTGTTCAATATTCCATCATATCTTAACATTTTCTGGTATTAGGATATTAAGCAGTTATTAGAATATTTATTTCAAAGTGGTTGGTTCAAGTGAAACTAAAAAAAAAACGTGTCTTTAATATTTGTCCCATATGTGTGCCTGGCTTCACTTTACAATGAAGTGAAATTTTGTTGTAATTATATTTGAAAGCATTTTGTTGTAATTATATTTGAAAGCATTTTGAACTGGGAGGTTTTGGTTAATTTACATTTAAAGCTCCCATTTGTGGGAAGCAGAGATACATAAGATATAAAAATTTAGTGCTGAAAATCACACCTTACTCTTTTGGTCAGAAAAAAGTAGAGTTCATTAGGCTTGGTTAAAATAGGTTGGAAGTCTTTTAGCTCTTAGGGCAGAATATATAAACTAATCTGATTTTGTTATTCAGATAGAAGCAGAAAATTAGATTTGAAATCTAGTAATAAAATTGAACAGGTGTAATTTTGCTTTCGTTATTATTAAAGGAGGACTTGTCATTTTTTCAAAAGTAAGACCATACTACATTCTGAGTGTTTTAATTTTAGTAATTCTAGTCAGAAATAAAATCAGAAAACATGTAGTGGGCTATTTCAGGTTAAAAGTTCTAGTGAATCCTGTATTGTTTGAGAGTAAAAATGTGCCTTTGAGAAACATATTTTAAAAATTTAAACCTATATTGGATTTTATTTAAACTTGAACTCCACATACCAGGACATCAAGTTATTTTTAAAATGTATCTAAACTAGTGATGATAGGGGCGCCTGGGTAGCTCAGTTGTTTAAGTGACTGCCTTCTGCTCAGGTCATGATCCTGGAGTTCTGGGATCGAGTCCCGCATCGGGCTCCCTGCTTGGCGGGGAGTCTGCTTCTCCCTCTGACTCTCCCTGCTGTCATGCTCTCTCTCTATCATTATCTCTCTCAATAAATAAATAAAAATCTTAAAAAAAAAGGTGTTTTCCAAGAGTGAGAAATGGGACAAATGGGGAGATGTTCAAAGAGTTTACAGATTCAATTGTGCAGGATGAATAAGTTCTGGAAATCTAACGTATAGTATGGTGATTATAATGAATAATGTATCGTATACTTGAAGTTTGCTAAGAGAGTTGATCTCAAGTGTCCTCACTATCAAAAATATAGTAACTGTGAGGGGCGCCTGGGTGGCTCAGTTGGTTAGGCGGCTGCCTTCGGCTCAGGTCGTGATCCTGGAGTCCCAAGATCGAGTCCCGCATCGGGCTCCCTGCTCAGCAGGGAGTCTGCTTCTCCTCTGACCCTCCCCCTCTCATGCTCTCTGTCTCTCACTCTCTCTCTCTCAAATAAATAAATAAAATCTTTAAAAAAAAAAATAAATAAATAAACTAGTGATGATAATGAAAAAGTTGGTGTGGTATCAGTGGCACTTGATTAATCAGTAACATGAGTTAAATGCTGACTCTGAAATTAAATTTTGCAAAGATGTTCATTTGCAGCCAGAGATAATAGTTTCAATGTGTGCTAGGGCTTTGTTATAATTACTAAATATTAAACATAACCTAAATATCCAACAATAGGGGATATTTTGATAAATTCTGATATATTTACGTGATGAAATGGTACACATATTTCTAACTTTGTTTTTTTCAAATGTTTAGAGAAATGGGGGAATCAAGATTCAAGTGTAATTAAAAAGGGCAGGACATCAAACTGACTAGTATGATTTTTTTTTTAAACAATGGTCTGAGTTAAAAAAAAATAGGGATAGAAATATAGCATGATAGTAAACTCTGTTCTTGAGATTCAGGTGTTTCCTTTTTCATCATATCTTTATGTTTCTAGCAATAATATGCATTGATTTCATAATATAAAATCAATGCATACTCACTGGTTTTATAGTTTTATGTATGAATATGTATATAGTTTTATGTATGGATATGATTATAAAACATCTTGATTTTATATTGGGTATGTACAGTGTATACATACAATGCTCATTTGTGATATGTATATAAAGTTCCCTAATATAATTCAACTGGTTAATGTTTTTGCCTAAGAAGACTGGTTTGAATAATGGTAATCTCATCCTGAAAGCTGGAGACACCACTTCATCTCCACTAGCTTAGCTAGAATTAAAAAGTGGTGGTGAAGATGTGGAACAGTTGGAACTTTCATACATTGTTGGAGCAAATGTAAAATTGTACATCCACTTTGCACAGCTGTTCAGTAGTTTCTTTAAAAGGTTATATATACACACATCTATACTGTGATTTGATAATTTTATTATTGGGTATTTATCCAAAAGAAATTAAGACATTTGTTCACAAAACTTCCATAACTATTTCATAATACCATTATTCATAATAGCCCAAACTGGGAAAAATTCAAATGTCCATTAACATGTAAATGGACCAACAGATTTTGGTATATTCATCAAATAGAACAGTACTCTTCAAAAAAGAAATCAACTAGTGATATGTGCAACAGCATGAATGGGGATCTGTAAGACGTGTTGAGCAAGGAAGGGACATAGAGTATATTCTCTGT
The DNA here is from genome assembly GCF_002201575.2 of Neomonachus schauinslandi. Lineage (NCBI taxonomy): Eukaryota > Metazoa > Chordata > Mammalia > Carnivora > Phocidae > Neomonachus > Neomonachus schauinslandi. Next base: position 23,235,555 of record NC_058410.1, on the reverse strand, counting down.
GATTTTACTTATATGGAGGTCTAGGATAGACCCAACTAATCCATACTGATAAAAATCAGAACACTTGGTGCCTCCAGGGAGCAACTGACTGGAAGGAGACACAGGAATATACACTGGGTTGATGGAATTGTTCCAAAGTTTGGTTGGGATATGGTTATGTAGGGGAATACATCTATCACAACTCACTGAACAACACCCTTGAAATCTGTGCATTTTATTACATGTCAGTTATACCTCCAGAAAAAGAAATCTCTGCTAATTGGAAAAAATACTGGTTAATAGTTCTGAGGCACAATAGATGGAATTCCAGTGACCTCAGAACTCTCAGGATTTTACTAGCTGTATGAAGAATTAAATAATAGCTTTTTAAAACCAACTTCTTTATTAGTATTTGCTGTGCTTTTTTTTTTTTTTCCAGCGGGAAAAAGAATATTCAGTATTACTATGTATGGTTGTTCAGATATTTTCAGTACTTAAGAATATTCTTTTGTGTGTGGGAGAAGAAATTTCTACAAAGGATATAAACTTCACCTAGCTCAAGTGTAAGCTTGCATTTCATCCTTCTTTAGTCCCTACACACACTCTGAAGTTCAAATTATTACACCTCTGCCTGACAGCAGCCTTCCAGTAAAATGAACGCAATGATCAGCCTATCACTTTTTCCTATTTGCTATATTTTTCATACATTAATTGGATTTTGCTTTTTAGCTAAAGCCTTATAGTAGACTTATTATAGTTTTGGCTTATTACCTTTATTTTTAATTTTTATTTTTTTAAAAAGATTTTTATTTATTTATTTGACAGAGAGAGACACAGCGAGAGAGGGAACACAAGCAGGAGAAGTGGGAGAGGGAGAAGCAGGCTTCCCGCTGAGCAGGGAGCCCAATGCGGGGCTCGATCCCAGGACCCCGGGATCATGACCTGAGCTGAAGGCAGACACCCAATGACTGAGCCACCCAGGCGCCCCTTGGCTTATTACCTTTAATAAAAATTAAAGATAAGAAAGGTGGCCCAGGGAAACTAACTCCCATTGGCTTGTTGTAAGCATATTTTTCTTCTGTTTAATTTGTTCTCTCTTAACTGAGCTATTGCTCATTAACTGTAAAGTTATTTGTGCTCACTTAAAAAATTCATGGATCTTGTGAAAAACTTCACAAATCTTTTTGTAAATTTGATTGCTCAGCAAATATAAAGCATGAATCAGAAAGTAAATTTCATTCGAACACTTGAAAATTCCAACCTAGAGTGGAGTCAGCACCTGGTGAGTTGTTTCTGAGGGGTTATTTGTTCTGCCCTGGTTACTTGACTTGAGAGGTTTACGTGGGTAAATAGTGGGTTGAAAGCATCAGTCAAGACAGTCTCATTTCTGGAGAAGCACCTGCTATGAGTATATCCCTGTATAAAAGCTATTTGCCCATGAAGGGTCTAATGAGAATGTGGCCATTGATTGAAGCAAAATAATGGGACCTGTTATCATCGACTGTTAATATTAAGATCCCAGATGATGGAGAGATTATACACAAACATCTCATGAAAGCGAGGCTGTATCCTTATTGGGTGGATAATTTGAGGAAGCGCTATGTGTAATTCAGGAAATCTAAAGGGGGAATAGTCGTATAATTTCACACTTTAATAAATATTACAAAAAGGTAGGGCTCAACTTTCACATCTTAAATTCTGGTCTCATTTGTGAGTTTCATAAAGTTTAAAATTAAGCTGATTTGGCAGATATTTTGCTATGGCGGCCTGTGTTAATAGTTATAGTATCATTGGTGGGGCCATCAACTAGGACATTTTATTTTCTTAAAAATCTTCATACATTGGGGCGCCTGGGTGGCTCAGTTAGCTAAGCATCCTACTCTTGATTTCGGCTCAGGTCATGATGTCAGGGTCATGAGATCAAGGCCTGCATCAGGCTCTGTGCTGGGTGTGGAGCCTGCTTGAGATTCTCCCTCCCCCTCTCTCCCTTTGCCTTCCCCCCCACCCTGCTCGCATGCTCTCTCTCTTTCTCAAAAAAAAAAAAAAAATCCTCATACATTATTAAGGTACCAGGGGTACCTTGAAACCAAGCTTATAACATGGGAGAGTAGGGGAAATGTTATAGATATTCTCTCTTGTGAAGCCACTACCCTCTGTTTGGGTTCCAGTTACCTGTGCAGTGGCTTGGAAAGGACTCTCAGACAGGTATGTGGGGCTCACCTAGTGTGTTTCTTTTCTAAGATCAGAGAGCTTTGTTCTGTCAGTTTTCCAGTGTCTGAAAGCAATTGCTTCATGTAGTTCATCCACTTCTATTTTTGCTTATGCTGGGAGAGGAATCCAATACCTGTGACGTCATCACAGCTGGAGCCTGGAGTCCCTACCATTTAATTTGCCCTTAACGTAAGCTTACATTTATTTGCCATTCATTTCACATAGCACTAAGGCCTTTGTGGATAGATCTGAATTGGAGCTCAGTGTTGTCCCTCTTGCATAAATCATGCCCATAATGTGCCAGTGATCTTTAATTTTGATTCCTTTACAGTGGAGAGAGATTGCTTAGGAAGTGTTCTGAATGCAAAATCTTTCAGTTTTCCCACCAGTCATTAAATATCATCTTACCCATATCTAACTGAATGGCTATTTCATTTACCTTTATAAAAAACTTTCCAAACCATTCAACTAAGTTTTCATGGACTCATATATCCTTTGACTTTTCATACTTTTATTGGTTCGTGTAAAACATAATACATTTTGTAACCACGATATGAAGTACAATCAGCAAAAAATAGTCTGAGGACAAACATAATCAATAAGCACAACTCACCTAGTGGGAAGCAGCTGAATTCCAGCCTCCCAGGACTAATAGCTTTGACTGACGATTCAGCTCGTTGTATCTTTCTTCAGTCTAAGCTGCTTTTTCCTGGTCTCAGTGTCTTACTAATACCATTATTTTTCTTCCTTCTAGAATCAAACTTTCAGAGGTATCTTTGTCTCCTTTTTAGCAACACTTCTCAGATACCTAGTCCATTGCTAAATCTGGCAATCTCTTGTTTTTGAATGCTCTTTGTTTTAATGCAGACTCTTATTGCTTCTTGCCTCAACTTTTGTAATAATAGAAAAAATTGATGCTGTAGCCCCCTGTCTTCCTCTGCCATCTAGTAATAAACCACTTTCATATAAACATTTAATAAAGTGTAATTTGCTTGGGAACTTTGAAGGGCTTTTAGTTGTGGAATTAAATGCTGCCTTGAGGGACTGTCAGTCAAGGTCCTTCACCATGGAGCCTCAACTGGTATTTTCTAAGCTATTTCTGAGTTTCCTTATTCACAATCTAAGAAAAAAAACAAATTGAAAAACCTATTTTTCTCTTGCATTCCATGTACTTCCCTGCCTTCAAGTCTTTCTTCATACCTCGTCCTCAACCTAAAACTCATTTCCCCTTTGCTGCCTAATAAAGTGCTTCCCCATCTCAAGACCCATGGTAAATGCCCTCTTGATGTTGGAAGCATTTAAAACAAGGCTGGTAAGACCTGTAGTTTCTTTTCCTTAATTTTCATGTCTGTGTATACCCATGTAACCACATATTGGATCCCATTTTAAAGGTTGAAGTGGAGCAGGAAAATATTTTTTAAATCTCCAATTTTTCTCCATCTCTCCACTGGAGTTCTGTAACAGTTTGTACTGTAGGTTTTGTTGCCATATTGTGTCTTATGATTGTTAGTGTTCATATTTTTTTCTTATTGATTAGGAGTGCCTAAAAGGTAGGGGTCATCTCTTCTTCTTTATTCTGCACAAATCAAGAGAGTATGGGTACTACAATATGAATGAATTAAAGCACACTATTTAAAGGGAGACATTTGAGATTAGGGTAACCCATCCACTCTACAGGTTTGACAGGAAAGGCATAGAAGCCATGTTGTGAAAAAGTAGGCCAAGGCACGAGCATGCATTTCAGTTGTCATCCTGGAGCAGGCTGGCTTGAATTAATCAGAGTGCTGCAGACCCTGGTGGCCCTTTCTGCATTTCATTCATTTTGACTTTGTTGATGTATTGACAAAATGACAAAATACTTCCCAAGAAGTTGGTACGTAAAAACCGTAGGTCTTAACAAAACAGTGTGTCTAAAGGCCAGTATCGTGAGCTTCACCTCTTCCTGTCTTTTTTTGACTGACCCATCCCTGTGATAGGCTATGCTCCCAGCACATCCTCCCCTGTAACCCACGTTCCTCCCCCTTTCCACAGGAGAGGAGGAGAGGTATGAGAGCTCGTACCCAGCTCTCCTTTCATATTCTTTATACCTCCCATGAGGTTCACAGCTTCTCACGTTGAAGTTCCAGGGTATTAAGTGGGTTTGGAATTCTGGGCTGCTATTAATTTTGTTTTAGCTATGTTATGAATTGGCCTGGGATTTTTAACAGAATTTTATAATGTTATTTCCATGGGAAAAAGAACTTTAAGATCAAAACAACCAACTAGGAGCTTATTTTTTGCAATATAAGAATTGGTACATTTTGAACTTGGTAGTTTTGACTTTTTAAGACCAAATATTTCAAAATTCATTGTGTCTAAGCCCTTTTGTTAAAAAGTCAAATTAAAGCATCCTTATTGTGAATTACTTAGAAACATGATATAACCAGTGCTTTATCAGTTTATCTAATACGCTTCTCATTTAAATGAGTATATGTAGATTTTTAAAAAGGATTTATCTCTTATAACTAGTAGATTTATCATACTAAAATTGTATGTTTGATTTTTAAAAATAGTCTATTATGGATGCATCCAGGGAGATGATGTACCTCTGGTTAATTACTGGGAAATCTGCCAAAGAGAATAATTTAATAGAAGTGAAGGCTTTATACATAAAGATGCTCATTTAATACCATCTATGGTAGAAAAAGCAACCACCTAAATTTCTGTTAATACAAAACAATTTTCTTGACTACTGCAAAATGACTACAATTATAATGTAGAAATACAGCATTTAGAATAATAAAGTATCAGTACTAAATATTAGGTATACCATGTTTGCAAAATATGCATGTATATAGGTGACTGGGAGGTAGTAAGCAAATATTAAAATAGGGGAAAGAGAGTTAAGAATATATAGCTTTATTTTTTCAAAATGTGTCTTCAAAATAATTCTACTTAATTTTAAGTGAGTTGCTTCTGGAACAATAATGCAGGCTGATTTAAAGCCGTATACATCAAGATGAATTCAGAACTTTGATTTTGTTTCTTTGCCCTCCCTCCTAACAAGAAAAATTATTGTTAATAAGTGATCCCCAGTTGTTGTGGTTCCTTTTCCCTACGTTGCTATACCATCTGTGAATTTTTAAAACTCCCACATGAAGTAAATGGGAATTAAAAATTAATTTTAATTTTAGAAAGATAATTGGCATATCTCATCAGGCCTAATTATTTATAATATGCAGTGTTACCATAATTTCTCAGACGCTCAGCTTTTTTTTTTTTTAGTCTTGAATGTGGTTCAAGTTGAGTGTCACGCTAATGCTGACCCTTGTCTAGAAGAAAGTTGTTTTGTTCTTATGTACCCCTTGACTATTCACTGTTATTTTAAATTAATGGTGCAGGGACAAACTCATTCTATGAGACTGAGATCATCTGTTATCAAAACTTAGTTATTAGGTGGAGACAGAAACTTCATGGCTGAAGTGATTGCAGAAGCATCTGTGGAAAAGGCCATACAATCAAGTTGTGTAGGGGTAAAGGGAGTGCGTGCGTGTGTGTGTGTGTGTGTTGGGGGAGGTCAGTGGTTAGTTGGCTATGAACCCTCTGTATAGACTTACAGGATTTGTGTTTGCATATGTTTGCTTTTTATTTAAAAATCTGTTCACTTTAAGAATCCATTTTAGATTAATTGACATAGATCATTCTTTCAGAAACTGATATCATCCAGAAAAATCTTCATACATTGTTTAATGATTCAGTACCAAATCGTGGGTATTGTGAAAGTATAATTTCTCATCTTGGTCTGATTATGAAAGACTAGTGTAAGGGAAAAGAAATGTTCCCTTCTTTTCTTTTCTAGGTTCTTTAGCTGGTCTAATAGGTAAATTGACAGAAGATGGATTCACAGGAGAAAAACAAATCGAATTTTGTACATGCTAGAGACCTAAAGATAAGACACTCAAGGACAAGTCAGTTAGCTGAGGCTTATATACCATCCTGAGCTAAGGAGTGGGATATGAGCCTGGGGCTTCAGTGGGGAGAGGGTGATTCACAGCCGGATAAGAAGAGCAGATGCCTGGTAATTAGCTGTCTGCCCTGCCACATCAAAAGTTATTTCTGGGAATAGCTCTTCTTCTGGGGCAGGTCCCTATCAAAATTTTTTTAGGTAGTTAAGGGAGAGGTATAAGTTTTTCTTGAGTCTGCTGGGCCTTGATTGTTTTCTGTTCAAAATAATCCAGAGGCCAAAGTGGCACATTTTGGGGTGGCCTATTCTGCTTCCCCACGCTGGTATCACATCTTGTTTTAATACTTCGGGTATTTATATTTTATTAATTGTTTCCAGATGTAATGCAGTCAGCAATTATTTTGCTAAAAATGTTTTAATTTTTAGAGCCTCATAAAATAAAGGCTGAGGCAAATGAACCATGGCTTGAACTAAAAGAATGACAGACAAGGAGAGAAAAAGAGGAATTTAGGTTTTTTATATTTTTTTATTTTAATAAGCCTTTGAGAACTAGGAGGAACTGGAAGTACTATAACAGCAACTTTCTGTGTAAACTGGAAACTCCCCTAATTCAGATTTAACAACTGAAGTCTACTTTTTATATTAAAAAATGTTGCTCTGAGCACAGTATGAAGATCAGTGCTAGTAAGAAGCAGATTTTCTTGGTACTGACTTCAAATAGTCTTCTGAGCCTGAACAGCATTATTCAGTTTGGTTTAAAAACAGCTATTAGATATTTTTAGGAAATATATATTACCTTTTTTTTGACAATTGCATGACACCAGAACTGTTTCATCTGTGTCTGGCAATAATGGTGAAGGACTTCTTACCCATCACCTTTCTATTTCTGTTCCTTCTCCTCAAGAGAATTGTGTAATCAACCTCTGTTCATCTTATTTCAAGGGAGTCAGTTATTTTTATGAAGGGTAAACTCTCTTCCATTTTTCCCACTAAGTTCTCTTCCAGGGTTTCCTTTTTTTAGGAAATTTTTGAGTTAAAACATGCTCTAAGCATGACTCACTATGATCAACAATTCATAAATTGGTATAAAATTTAATTTCCTCTAAAGAAAACAAAAGTCCTACATTTTGAGACTAAATCAGATGTAATCAGAACCATAGTAATATTTAGTTTATTGTGTATATTGTTCCTTAGTATAGAAAATATTTTTTATTCAGTTACTTCATCAGATTCTTACAATGTTCCAAAAACAAAACAAAACAAAACAAAAAAAAAGAAAAGAAAAGAAGGAAAGGAATTATTTACTACTGTGTTGCACAGAAGGGGAGACCGACTTTAAGAATGAGCACAGCTGGGGCGCTTAGGTAGCTCAGTCGGTTAAGCATCTGACTCTTGATTTCGGCTCAGGTGATGATCTCAGGGTTGTGAGATCGAGCCCCACATTGGACTTGTACTCCGTACTCAGTGTGGAGTCTGCTTGAGATTCTCTCTCTCTCCCTCTGCTCCTCCGCCCACTCGCTCTCTCTCTTTCTCAAATAAATAAATCAATCTTAAAAAAAAAATAAAAGCACGGCTATGTGGAAGCAGAACCAGAATGTAGTTCTTCTGGCTCCTAGTCTTTGTTCTTTCCATTTTGTTAGAGGTAAATCCACAAAGGGCCCACAAATATCAAGCAAGCAAAGGCTGTGAAGGTTCACACACATACGTGTTTATTCTTCTCTGATTCAATGTACTTCATGTCTATAACCATGAGTCGGTATGTATTTTATGGCTAATTTTTATTCAGTGATAGTACTTAACCAAATTTCTTCCACTATATTTCAATTTTTAGTATCCCTGCTGTGATGGTTTGTGGTTCTTAAAGTGTGGGCTGGTCCTAGGACTGGCAGTTATCCCTATCATGTGGGAACTTGATAGAAATGCAGATTCTTGGGCCCCAGCCCAGCCCTGCGGATTCAGAAACTGGGGGTGAGATCCAGCAGTCTGTGTTTTAATAAACCCTGGTGATGCTGATGGAAGCTAGCGTTTGAGAACCACTGTTTTAAACTCTTGTTCATGGCAGTTGAAATTCAAGTTATAGTTTATTAACCTTTTCCTGAGACACATAAAGAGCCTATACAGTGTTTATAATAGTTTTTTGTTTTTTGATGTCTGCATCCTCCAGCATCGGCTACCTGAGATGGTAGAGTGTGATGGTTCAGTACGTGACGGGCCCTGAGGACAGCCTAGGAGATGGAGTACTACTTCTGTTATTTACAAGTCCCATGGTTTGGGGAGAAGTTACTTCTGTGACACGTGGTCCTGATAGTTTCTACTCCATAGGGTGGTTGTGACAGTTAACAGATCGTTCAATGTATTTATCAGAACCTGACCCCTGGGAAGGCACCAGTGAAATGTTAGCTATAGTTGTTTTTTTTTTTTTTAATTATGTTAATCACCATACATTACATCATTAGTTTTTGATGTAGTGTTCCATGATTCATTGTTTGCATATAACACCCAGTGCTCCATGCAGAACGTGCCCTCTTGAATACCCATCACCAGGCTAACCCATCCCCCACCCCCTCCCCTCTAGAACCCTCAGTTTGTTTTTCAGAGTCCATTGTCTCTCATGGTTCGTCTCCCCCTCCGATTTCCCCCCCTTCATTCTTCCCCTCCTGCTACATTCTTCTTTTTTTTTTTTCTTTCTTAACATATATTGCATTATTTGTTTCAGAGGCACAGATCTGAGAGTCAACAGTCTTGCACAATTCACAGCGCTTACCAGAGCACATACCCTC